>NC_089795.1:17917214-18027214 GCF_040412425.1 Macrobrachium rosenbergii | reverse complement strand
TCATTTGAGCAGAATTGAGCATCTGAAAATGTTGTGCAGAACATTAATTTTCGAGAACTGAATCCGTGGAGATTTACCAGACACATCTTTTGTTGATCGTGTCCCTTTCAGGGCTATTGTCTTCCCCCTTAAATTTTTATTGCTTGTAGATGTTATGGTATTCTGTGGTATGAAACTAATATGATTGTGCCACAATGGTGATGTAGTCACAAATACAGAAAATTATAATTTTGCAAAGGATCGTGGGTTCAACATGTCTTTAGGGGATTGAAGCGTAAAGTTATAAAGTTCATTTGTGAAATTTCCTAATAATCCGAAATTGACACAAACTTTTGATATGTGAATGATAGAATGAGATATGTTTACAGTTGTGACAGCACTCTACGATACTTCCGACCGACGAAAATTATCCAAACTAATGTTTACCAAATTGGAACAGAACCAAAATCAACCATTTTAGTTTCTTGGAATTTTACCTATTTTGATGATTTCACTCTTCAAAATTAACTTAATTGTTTAGGGTTTCTTTGAATTCTTGCACACCTCATTTCATCTACCTACATATATTATCTTTTTTTTTATCATTCAAGGTTACTTAGACATTTCCTGAAGGGCAATGTAATTTCAGGTTACGCGCAAAAATTAAATGATAAAGATTGATGGATGACAGCGCGGTGTTACTTTGACATTGCGTTAAATTGTTATAGCATAATACGAATTAGGCAAAAATTCATTCTTAACTTGGACCTGACTAAAAACTTTAGTTTTCTTCTCGAGGAGCAAGTTTAGTCTTAAGTCTAAAAATGGTTTTATTTAAGAAAAACAGTTGACGGAGTTATGCGTACTGACATGGAAACATGAACTATATCTACACATAAAAGCAAAAGGAAGTAAAAGATGTATAAAAAACCTACATTTCGAATAACCTTGGTATTTTTACTTTCTTAAAGACAGAAAGGTGTGAGAAATGAGATTCTTCAGAGACAAGGATAAAAAAAATGACATGATAACAGAATCATAAACATGCCTAACTTTTTACATAGGATATCATGGCTAATCTTTGAAGCAAGCTAAACCTTAGAGTAGTCTTGCGTGGAATGTGAATTTTCGCTTTGTGTTTGAGTGACATTAGTCTCTTGATTTTCATTTGATGAACTGGAGGTGGTTGATGTTGACGGAGATGATATGAGTTCATCATCTGTTGCACTAGACACCGAGTCTTCTTCTGAAGTCACAATTTGATCCTCATTAGGTGAGACTGTGAATGGTGGTGGCAATGATGCAGTAAGTAGCGTCCCTTCATTGTTCACATTCTGATTCCATTCGGGTTGATCTTGGAATGGCGGAGGTGGGGCCCATAAGTCTAGCAAGTTCGTCACTGTGGAAGGATTGGCTTGCTCATTTTCCATTGTTTGGTTACTTGTATCTTGTGATGGTGATCTCTCCGGCTCTGTATGTTGGTTGGTGCTGACCTCTGGAGAAATGGGCATACTTTCTGCAAGCGACCTTCTCGCTTGTGCTGTTGAGAGTATGTCATTCTGCATCAACAAGGTAGAGGGTAATCGCAAAGCAGGCAATTGTGTTACAAAAGGTTCATCAAAATGAGTGTTGCTTGACTGCTGTTCCAATTCCCTCTTTGCCTGCTCTGACAAGATGGCCTCCAAAACTTCAGGCCATTTGTTATCAACTGATGAAGAAAAACAATCATCATAAGATGGTGGAAGGTCTGGAAGTGACACTCTTGCGTTTGATGCATTATTGGAATTACTATTGGAAGAAGTGTCACTCCCGCGATTTCTCGTTGAGTAAGGAGGTGGAGGCACATTATCAAAGACCTCAGTGTATGCTGGAGGCTTATCTTGCTCTACGGGAATTTCATAGATTCGACGAGATTCTGGATCTCCCACGTATATCATATTGCTGAAGGGCACAATAACCATTCGATGACCTCTTCCTCCTGGCCCCTGTATTTCACGAACAACGGCTGCGCCATCCTCCACAGCATGCGAGGTGTCTTCATTTCGTGCGCAGGAGAAGGTTCCCCAGCAACAGTAAACCAAGATGAAAAGCAGGACAATAATCATGACAATCAGCGCAAAAAGCGCCTGTGTAGTTGAAGGGTAGTTCATAGCACCTGCAAAAGAAGAGCAGTTTCACTATTAGAAATGTATTTTTTTCCTTAGTTATTATTGCTCTCAATAATATGAAATATAAACAGGGTCTCAAGTCTACTGCGGCCTACGCTAGCGTAAAAATTAAGGTAGAGTTACTCTTTTTTATACTTGGTTTTAAGAAAAAAATTAGAAATTTATACATTCATGCAGCTTACTTGAATGCACAAAGTTCAAAATTTAGTGTGTATCACGTGGCTTACTTCTCATTGTTAAAAAAACTAAGTAAGTGTATGTCCAGTATACATGAAAGGGATATATCATAAATAAAAGCAATGATGACTGATTCATCTACTGTTGTCATATTTTTATTGGAAGATAATTACCAGAATTACTTTTTTTTTCTCTGTGTGATTTTAAATGGCTGAGGTAACAGTTACCCTAATTATTTCAAGGTAACAGCCTGAATTCACATAATTATATGTTGATCTTTGAATCACTGTTTTTCCCAGGCGATTTCTTCACTTGCGTATATTCTCCCATATGAAATATTAACAAACATTAAAATATTTGTGGATTTCATAGCTTTTATTTGCTCTGAGTAATATACCGTAAAGTTCTATTCCATTTGAACGTATCTGGTGGGATTTTAGGTTTTCCAAATTACAGTTGGACGTTATTCTTTATAGGTCAAAATACTGATGAACATGGAGACCTGAATTTTCACGCTTTCGGAGATATCAGTGTGGTTTGAAGAAACGGTGGCTTTTGTCTCGGCAGCCTTCAGCTGCACCAGATCGTCATGTGAGAAAACTGGCTCTATGGTGATAGCGAAAAAAGTGGAAATTTTTCTGAAGAGCAAAATTCTTAGCCAGTTGGTCAGGCTTGGTGGAGCAAGGTTGCCACTTTTAATGGATGAAAAGGCTTTTCTATGATACCTTGCTATGTCAACACCTATTTGTGAAGGACAACGGATCTAAAACGAGGCACAAACAGCGTTGCCAGATTACTTTACCCTATCGTTGTGTTGTTAGCCTGAAAAATATCGCACAGTGCATGTGAATGTGGTGCCATGTTGCATTTAGGTAATATCAAAGTTGTTATGGAAACACTAAGTTAGCTGTCTCTTCTCTGTCACAATTAGAGAATGCTTTTTCCACTTTAAGTCATATATATATATATATATATATATATATATATATATATATATATATATATATATATATATATATATATATACATATACACACACACACACACACACACATATATATATATATATATATATATATATATATATATATATATATATATATATATATATATATATATATGTATATATATACTGTATATATATATCATAACAAGAAAAGAAAGTAAAGATGTAAACAAGAAATTCATAAATCACAATCAAGTATTCCAGAAAAATACACTTACAGTACGTCCCTCAAATTAAAAACTCCATTTCTTAAATGTAATGAAACAAATTAACTTTTACAAAAACCAAACAAAACAGAGGCAGCACTTGATTGAGAAAAAGAAAAATTTTTTTTGTTACTTGTATTCTCAGTATCATTATGGCATAATTCTGATTATAATTACAGATATAATCAACAAATTGCTTTCGATAAAATCTTTAACATTCATAAAGTGAATCACACATTCAGAAAATTAATAAAACTTTTTAAATATATGTACATACACACACACACACATATATATATAATATATATGTCTACCTACACACACACATGTATATATATAGATAGATAGATATATAAATAGATAGATATACACACATATATTTAGATATATATGTATGTGTGTGTGTGTGTGTGTGTATGTGTACACACACACATACAAGAAAACTAAGCAAGTTTTCCCAAATCTTCAGACATATTTTATTCAATAATGCGATATCTGGCAACTGTATAAAAGGGGGCGGAGATTTAAAGTCAATTTTTGTTTGCTTGATTTCCTATAAATTTTAATAAAAAAAATTCTACAGTGTAAAACCATTGATACATACTGTAAATGCAGTAATAGGTATGAATTATTCGTTCAAATTGTACTTGCAACGACAGTTTAGAGTAAAATATTCATCATTCTTCTGCAAAACCTACCTCGTAACCTTACTCATGAATGATGTTAAGACACCAGAATGAAATGGAATGCATTAAAGCTAGGAAACACGATCTTAAATAATGAAAAAAAATTTAAAATTTGAGGAATATCCAAGGAAAATTGTGTGGAACAATATAAGAATAAATGTAATGTTATGATGATGTTGATGATGATGAGAGAGAGAGAGAGAGAGAGAGAGAGAGAGAGAGAGAGAGAGAGAGAGAGAGAGAGAGAGAGAGAGCAAAGTTGCTACTTTGTGAGCATAGGCCTTTCCACAGAGCTACTCAATTCATAATTCTTAATTTAATAGATTGAGTGAAAATATATTTGTTTGTGAAGTATGCTTGAGAAGTGTGGGGAGAGAGAGAGAGAGAGAGAGAGAGAGAGAGAGAGAGAGAGAGAGAGAGAGAGAGAGAGAGAGAGAGAGTTATAGTACTGGTGGTGGATTTGTGAAGGGAAAGGGGGGTGGGGTAGGTGATGGGTCTGTGCACAGATTCTTGGGATAGTGGGTGGAAGAGCAGTTTTTTTTCTATTTACAGCACTGAAATACATTCTAAAGCAAAAATATTTTCCAGAGATTTTTCAATATCAAGTTGGAGTTTCAAACTTGTGTTAATTTTTTTTAATCATCATCAATTCTGTCACAATCATGCTTTTAACTTTGTGACTGTACAAAATGTCAAGAAATTCATATAAATATGTTAGTTTACCTAGACAAAATGGCATAGGCAGTGGAGACTATGATCGTGGGTGTAAATTATTATTATTATTAAAATAGTTTAATCAGACCACTGAGCTGACTATCGGCTCTCATAGGGCTGGCCCGAAGGATTAGGATGAAATACCAGGTCTGGGCCATATGCCAAGCACTGGGACCAAATAGGTCATTCACGTGGTGATGAATGAATGAAAATTAAATAAAAAAAACTGCAGAAGGCACAAGCTTTTACACTGGAATACACGCCCACATTAAATACATTTACTCCATACATACAAAAAAAGAAAGAAAGAAATATTTAAATTCAAAATAAGTCACATTTTTAAATTTCGTTTTTAAAATTCATTAAACGCCCTAAGGGTTTTTGTATTGCCATCATTTATTTATTTTATATTTTATCAATTAAATTACAGTCTGTCATGAATTTTAAAATTGGAATGGCTGAAATTAAAATTGGAATGACTGAAAATGTAGAGGATTCTGACAAAATTTCTCCCATCGATTTATTTCCGAAAGTTGATAATCGCTGTTGGTTATATTTTGGACCCACAAACAATGCATGTTTGACTGTTATTATCACTTTGCATCCTGAGCATTCGGGAGGAGGGCCATGTGAACTGTTCATTAAATGGTCCTATACATTAACGTACTTGTCTGAGAGGTTTGTCTGTATGGCATGTCGAAACGACCAATATCCAGTGTAAAGGGTGATAATGACCAGTTGACATGTTGAATCGTCTGTCGTTAAGTCTTCAAAATGAGAAAGGTATTTGAGGGCAGAGACAGGTAAACGCAGACGTGTCGGCCAAGTGTGAAGGGATTTTGGGCCGTCTGTCAAACCGACTTCACAGGGTACCCAGATATTTTGCATTTTGCGAAGAAAGGAAGTAGGCTATGTGGGAGCAATAGCGATCTTCTAATCCATTCTCATATAATTTACCCAGTCATTTGGCTCTAATCTTGGTTCTTGTAAAAGGTTCGTATGTGAAAACTTTGGCCCTTTAAGTAACCACTCTTTGACCCATTTAGATCTTTTCGTTTTGTTTACTTTCTTAGTACGAACAACAAGAACTACGGCCAAGTTAATCAGTTCGGTGCTCCAATGAGGAGCCGATCTGCTGCCGTAAGTGGGACTGAGATCTCTTGGTCTTGGGTAGAATTCACATTTTGTCTGAATAATGTAAAGTCAAGATAGACAAGCGGCAGCCGACGTGTCCCTCGACAGGTCGGATAGTGTAAAGGGCCCTTAAGTGTCTATGTGTCAAATGCGTACGGTCTGTTCAAAAGCGCATCAGAATTACTTGTTTGTGTCTCTCACTCTGATGATGAACACCATTTTCCAACACAGGATTTTATGTTCCAGTTTATGCCTGAGTCACACATTGGTTATTCAAGACCGCGATCGTCGTGATGGCCGAAAATTTACTCGTTACGACGCCATTACGCCCTAAATACGACCAAGTCAGCATCAGTCGGCATGATTCCTAACCGCTTCACCGAGTTTGACGACGTCCGCCAAGTGATGGCGGATGTGCAAGGCTGCCCAGCACCAGGCAGTCGAGTCACGACAACTGAAAAAAGTCGCCATGTCATGCCGCAAGACACAATAGTGCTGTAATGGTGTCTAAACTGATGCAACGGCATCGGCATTTGATTACAGAAGATGCAACAAGCAATGTCAACATAGGGCATCCAGCATGACGCACACCATATACTTGGCAAGCCACATCGTGCACAGTGGAGATGCGCATTAGTCAGACTGTGTCACGTGCGTCGCAGGCATAAAAAGCAGCATCCCAGACTCTCAGGTCAACAGTCTTTCATCAGCTGCCACCTGTACGTGACCTACGCCACTATCCTGGTTGTTTCAGGATTCATCATGCCCCAAAATATTGTGAAGGTCGTGAGGAAGAAGCCTGTGCCGTAAAGGATCTCTCTCCTGGCACCTCTTCAGCAGCATCTACTACTTCTGTTGATGACCCGTGCCTGTAGGCCCTTCAGCAAGCCACCGAAAATCATTTCCGTCGAAATCATTGGCCCCAACTGACCTTGAGGAGGAACCCCTGACCACAGAACGCAGGGATGAGGAAGTCCTTGGTGACGATGAGGCGTCGACGATGGATGCAGAGAGGATTGGCAAGGGGTCTGGGCAGCAACGTCGCAAGAAAACACCTTGTGTGTTCTTATCCGCCGCCAACAAGAGGATGTTGGGAGAATGGCTGCAGGAACACCCCTTTCTGTATGACAGGGGCCTCACTGAGTTCAAGAACGTGGCAAAGACGCGACTCTTGACAGAAAAGGCCAAGTCCATCAAACCGCCGTTGACCGCAGATCAGCTGAACACGTGGTTGAAGTCCATAAGAACCAGGTATGGGTGGTTGACCAGGACCAAGAGCGGCCAAGCAGCAGTGAGGGACCTTACGGACAGGGAAAGGTGGATCTTGGCAACATTCGTCTTCTTTAGGAAACACATTGTCAGAAGAAACCGAGGACCCTTGGTTTGAAAAAGGTAATTGTTCCGCCCTGTATTGGTGTCATATGTTGCGTTTTTTCCTGATTATTAAATATCACAATATAAAAGTTTTCATTTTTCATATATGCTGTTTCCAAAATCATTAATACATTCCCCTTTTTATTTCCCTACAGTCTGCTGCTAATGCCGCTGCCCTTCCTGATGCCCCTGATGTAGTTGATGCTGCTGGTGGAGTTGATGACAATGTGACCATCATCCCTGCCATTGAGGAAAGGAGGTCTAAGAAGAAGTTTGACACCGAACTTCAGCAGACTGAAGACTCCATCCTTGAGAAAGTTAATATTTCATTATTTTCAATCTTGAAACATATAACAAACATGTTGATTAACATTTATAAAATATTTGCGTTTCATAACATTAACTATATAGAAATTTTTTATTGTCTGATTTTTCCTGTTTTTCATTTCTACCATGAAATACATATTACTTTTGTGTACTGACTAATATTTCTTTCTATTTTTTTAGGTGACTGAAAACGCTGAAGCAGCCAAGAAGGCACTGTTGGATCGCATTTAGCCAAATGCCAAAGAGACCTACTGGAATCTTTATCTGAAGAAGGTTGCGAAGGATGCGGCTGAGATTTGCCCGTTCTTCTATACATACATCCAAATGGAGATTGGGTTTCTTTTGCAGAGACTACAGAAGGCGACAAAAGAATGGAGACTGAAAGCGAATTTCGACCTTTTCCCACACACCAGACATTCGTTTTGGGAAATGCACCAAGATATGCCATCAGCCACTTCTTTCGTACCTCAGCCTCCTGCTCCTTCAACATCCTTCGCACCTCAGCCTCCTGCGCTGCTGCTTCAACATCCTTTGCGCCTCAGCCTCCTCCGCTGCTGCTTCAACATCCTTCACGCCTCAGTTTCTTGCACCTTCAACATCCTTCGCTCCTCAGCTTCCTGCACCTTCAACATCTTTCGCGCCTCAGCTTCTGCACAACTGGAGCAACTTTACCGCCTGACACCGCAGCAAGTAGCTCAGCTTCAGGGTCAACGGCTGTCCCCTTGGCAGGCAGTATTCTTCCGCCATTGCCCCTGACACTGCCGAATCTCAGCCAAGTCGCCAGTGACAGTTTCATAGAAAAAAATGTTTCCCGATACTGAAAGTCCTCCTTCGACAATGCTTCCTACTTCAAGTGTCTCTACGACGACGGCTCCTACTAGTACTCCTCAACCTTGAAGTGTATCTTGGTTCCCTTTTTTTTTTTTTTGTTATTGGTCACAATAAAATAAAAAGAAATAAAGTTCTACTTGAAACTGTTCTCTAATAATGCTACTGTAAATTCTTTTTGTACCTTTTCTATATGTTACTGTAAATTCCTCAACCTTAAAGTGTATTTTGGTTCCCCTTTTTTTTCCTTTTTGTTATTGGTCACACAAAAATAAAAAGAAATAAAGTTCTTCTTGTAACTGTTCTCTAATAATGCTACTACTATAAATTCTTTTTGTACCTTTTGTTTATGATACTGTAAATTCTTCTGCTACTATAAGTTGTATATATGTATATTTTTTTAATACAAATTGTGTAAAATGTTTATATTGTGTATGTACTAAATTTTCCTAAAAGCAATAAGTTTTTTCTGTAACAATATTTTTTCTCGAAATGTTGAACACAGTCATTTTTGGGTAATAATTTCCTCAACTACAAACCATCTCCAATATTTACAAGGTTATTGAACTTGAGATGAATGAAGGTTGATATTTTCAGAAGTTCGGATAGACAAAAAGGGAAATTTAGAGCTTGTAAAAAATAACGTGCAGATGAATGAGGCATAATGTATTTCAATAAGTTCAGATAAAGAAAAAATTAAAGTTAAAATTTCTAAAAAGTAATGTGCACATCAAAATAATCAGTATTTTTTAAATTTTTTCAGATTTTCAGCTACCTCGATTCAATGGTGGACCATTCAGTCAAAAGATTTTAGCTGTAAGACTTGTTGCCATATTTTGGTAATCCTAAATGATTTTATATAAAGTTCAGATTTTTTAAATTTTAAGGTTAGTAGGACAAGTTTTGCCAGGCCTAGCTGATGTTGACTATAAGTTTACTTGTCATGCCAGTGGTATCAGGCACAAGTTAGCCTATGAATGATTAGCCTAAGGGTAAGACACGTGCATTTTCGTAATTTTCGAGTGCAGTAAGCCTAAAAGAACTGCAGCGCTAGTGTATCATGCCTATTGTAAAGTTAGGTCACCAATGTTTTCAACCTAGGCTAACCTATCTCAAACATGACTACTGAAGGTGTTGCAACTTACCCTACTAACACTATTGTGTTTGCCAGTGACTGCAGGGCATTAAAGCAACCAGTTGCGATTGGGAGGCCTCTTGAGTTAGCACAGAAATTCACGTTTACAAGTTGAATGTGGTGAACTACCACTGTCTCCATAGAGCGTTAAAATATGACACAGAATACAACATAAAAGAAAATACCGGTAAATTTTGTTATATAAATATTTCTGAATTTTAACTTTTATTCGGGAATTTTACATAGTTTTTAAACATGATTTTCTTTTATACCAATAAGTCACTGACTTGACTGCAATCAAATATAATTTATTAGAATGTTCTGAAGTATATAAGAAGTGAAAAGGCGTTTTCTGTTTTGAGTAAAATATATATTTCATTCAAGATTTTCAGTATTCTTGATATACTTTGAGAATTTCACATATAGATAAATATGACACTGAATACAATTGAAAAGAAAATATATTTGTTAATAGTATACATATTTTTGAATTTTAACTTTTATTTATGAAAGTTGAAAAAATTTTCAACGTGACTTTCTTAAGTTTGAAGAGGCATTTTCTACGGTCTTCTTAAATCACTGATTCCTGCCAATGAATGGCTCCTGCAGGGGAGTCTACATGATCACGAAAGTGGTCACGTTGAGCCTTGCTAGTCATGGTTGCTGTCTGCCGGTTTGGGAGAGTCAGGCTTGGTAAACTTTGTTCAGACCTCCAGTTACCAGGTAGGACCTCATGTGTCACCAAGTCCTCTTCATCTCCCTCACTCTTGGCATGAGGATTTCTTGTAAAAATTAAGTTGTGCAACACACAAGAGGCCAACACCCGGACTCGATACGATCATGACGAAGTTGTATGGGGTGTGAATAATAAAAGGAAAAGGTATTTCATATTAAATACGTATTTAAACAAGCGGACCAGGTAAAGACAGTAATAATAATTGTGAACAATATCTACCTGCTTGTTAGGATCCCAAAGACATTCTCCACTGTACGTCTTGCCCTGCTTAGTCGATAATTATTGTAGATGCGTTCAGGTGTTGTCAGACTTCATATTCTTAAAAGCGAAGGCGTCATCTCCAATGAAGAAATAGTCGACTGGGGGTTTACCTTCAGTTTCGTTTGGCAATCTTTCAGGGGCAGGCAGGCTGGCTTCATGACCAAGCATTTTCGCTAGCTGTGTCTTAGCAAAGACACTACCATCAGACTCGGACCCTATGGCACCGACATCCACGTACAGGGACTTGTACTCAGCGTCAACAACTCCTAGTAAAATTACAGAGTAGAAATTCTTATAATTAAAATAATGAGTTCCTGCATGGGCTGGGTTCCGGATGCGGATGCGTTTCCCGTCTATTGCTCCAAGGGTGTGTGGGAAATTCCATCGTTGCTCAAACCCATGGGCTACCTCCTTCCATTGCTCTGGGGTGATGAGTACCCTCATAACCTCATCTCCATAGGCAGCCACAATGGCCCTACAAGTCTCAGGCACAATACCGCTGATCGTGTTGGGAGCTACTTGGAATTGGTAACACAGGCTCTTGTGGGACTCTCCAGTTGCAAGGAAACGTAGGGTAATTGCAATATGCAGGCCTGGCTCAATGGGGTTATCCCACCATATGACATGCCTTACTCATTCTTTTGACCCTGCCAGTAAACTACATACACAGTGGAGAGGTCCTTCAGTACACTTCGGCGAGTGAAAACATGGCTGCAGGGGGTGTGCACAGACTTTCAGAGGGGCAGGGGCTAAAGTGGAAAAAAGGGCACTCCCTAAGTTTTTGAAAATGATATCTGCCATGCTTTATATGCTACAGTTATATAATAATAGATATATATAAAAATAAGAAATGTTACAAGGATAATATGATCCAGTTAAATTATTATTTTTGACAAAAAAGGCACTGTAGCAATGAAGAAGAAAAAGGGCAGGGTCTCAAGCAACCCCCTTGTGCACACCCCTGCATGGCTGAGATCTACTATCTACTGTGTCGGATGCACGACTCTTCGGGTTATATATGCCCAGCATACCGTGATAAAATCAATTTGAACAACACAGATTTCATGGAAAAGGTAGTTGAAAAGTTTGGTAGTGACCACAGGAGGTTACAGTTCCTTTTCAAATGAACAGTGACCAACTTAAAAAAAAAAAAAATTACTGCATTTAACCACATCACTTTGTTTTCCTTCCATTCTACAGTATATTCTCACAGTTTAAGTAAATTAAAGGTATCCTTATTATATGTATAATATTTGTATGCAGTGTATAACCGCATTATTCTTTCAAGAAATGTTTGATTTCAGTTGAACAGTTTATGGAACTATTGGAAAAAAGTCAATGTAAATTTTTTTTTCTCTATCGCATTTTGCTTCACTTAAATTATTGGCATCGCAATTCCACTGCATAATTTTATATATATATATATATATATATATATATATATATATATATATATATATATATATATATATATATATATATTATAAAATTGCTTTATTTATCAAAGAAATGCCGGCGCTGGTACTGTTTTTGGAATTATCCTTCCAGTTCAAAGGGGCAAAAGTGTTTGTCTGCTTGATACCAAAAGTATGCATGCACTGTATGTATTAAGATTTGGGCCCCTTTGGAAAATATGCCGTTGGCGCCCATGCGCCTTTATCAGCCTCTTCGTTTCCTTTAATCTCTACATGGGCAGGGATCCAACATGCTTCAATATTTTGGTAAGATAATTGTGCATGTATTGCCATTAGTGTACACACGGGCCCTGCGTAATTCTTCCCCTTTCCCGCGTTAAGGAAAGCCGAGGTGTATGATGAAATTAGAAACTGCAAATTTCTGTTTTATTTTGTCATACCTCAGTGCCACGTCATACCTTTAGTTTTATTTACTTTATAACCTCATACTCTGGATATTACTACCATATAGTGCAATGCAATTCTAAGATGACTGTCATACCCTGAGAAAAAGAAATTATATGAAGGAGACTGGAAAAAATGCTTATAGACTTTCCAAATGAATGGTTGCTGGCATGACAATACGCTCGGAATGTTTGCTACTTTGCTTCGGATTTTAACCGCGTCTCGCATTCTCTCTTGGTGTTCGGTCCGCGACTCGCCATCATTGCAAAGGGTATACTTAGCTACGGAGTGATATATAAAACCGGAAAAGCAACATTTTGATCGTGATGGAGACCGCAAGTGACTTTCAAATCGCACATTTATTTAGTGATGATTGCTAGTCATTCTGAAGAGCGTATGGAATTTTAGGATGAACAGCCAGTAGGATGAGGGTCGCGGAGTCTCATTTTCCTAGCCTTCAAGATAGGCCTAAGGTGAGTGGTTTGTGGTCATCTTTTTGTTTCAATATAACACTTTTACCCATTTGATGAACCCAAATTGTTTTTGAAACATTTCATGCTGTATGGTTATACCAGATTTAAAAAGAAAAAGAGTACGGAGTGAGGGGCACGACGTCCTTTTTGTGTTCGCTCCTCCCCCCGAAAAAAAGCCGCACAACAGGTATTCGGTAGGCAAAACGGGTAGCCTAGCCCTGTCTATATTTATTTTTATCCACAATCTCGAAATATATCCATGATTTATTAGCAGGTTAGTAGGCTATAGCATTGTTTAAGTTTTGTGAACAGTTACGTTGTCAGTAGCATGACTGTGGGTGCTCTTATAATGTATGTAGGCCAGCCTTCACAGAAACGGTAATTCTAAGCCGGCTGTCCGCGGTGAGCTAGACTATAGTAATTGACGTTTTCCTACATTATTTTACTTGCTTTACAAGAATATAAAGTAATATTTTGTCGGCCGGCTGTAACTAAACTGTAATTGACATTTGAAGACTACAAAACTTGAATTACTTAATGCTGGGTAGGTCTAAGCCGGCATTCCGCGGCAAGCCCCTCCCCCCCTCCATAGCTAATACGGCAAAATTGTGACCAGTAAACCCCTAAAAATACCAACCTAACGTACCCCTGGGGTGTTTACTGGTTACAATTTTGCCGTATTAGCTATGAAGGGGGGGCGGGTGGGGCTTGCCATGGAATGCCGGCTTAGACCTACCCCGCGTGAGGTAAGTCAAGTCTTGTAGTCTTCAAAGGTCAATTACAGTTTAGTTACAGCCGGCCGACAAAATATTACTTTAAATTTTTGTAAAGCAAGTAAAATAACATAGAAAAATGCCAATTGCCACAGTCTAGCTCACCGCGGACCGCCGGCTTAGAATTACCACAGAAACTATGTACCTTCTTAACTTGGTGAGGTAACCAAGGCTCTTGTTTCTTGTTTAATATGTTGTGGTTCCGTCGGGAGAGTTTGGTCCCATCTCACTATGCAGTTGACATTTTTCTATAGAACTTTACTTACTGAACAAGAATTTAAAGTAATATTTTGTCGGTCGGCTGTAATTAAGCTGTAAAATAGCTTAGAACTGTAGCCGACGGTAAGGGGGACCGGTTGGGCATCTGGGTCCTAGGTGGGTAAAACACTTTCAAGAATAGCTCACGGTGAGGGGGACCCGTTGGGAATCTGGGTTTGTGGGTGGGGTAAATAACTTGGGAAAAGGTTTGGGCAACTTATTGTTGTATTTCCAGTTATATATGTCATTTGGAACACGAAAAACAAGCGTAAAAATAAGGGGGAATAAATGAACAGCTCGAGCTGTTACAAAGGCACTTTCCACATATCACTAATACTGCTGACTCCAGGCCATGTCACGCATGCGCGGTCTTACAGGGGAGCTTTCGGTTCATCCAATGCCTCCAACTGAGAGAGTAGTTGGTTGGTTTTTTGGCGGGTGGCTGTACCCAACCAATCACGTTGCAACATTAGTCCAACATTACGTTTCACCCAGGTGGAGAATTTGGGGGATACATAAACTCAGTTACATGTATTCCTTGTGCTCAACTGTTTTATAACTGTTTCCTATTCATTGTAGCTTGTGCCTGCAACCTTCTTCCAGTATTTTTCCGGTCACAAATATATTGACGTCTCTTCGCAACATGATTTTACCATAAATAACTTACAAAATTGCTTTACATTTGTCGGCAGACACCTGAAGCATGTATATGGGGTAGGAGGAGAAGGGTCTTACAGGACGTTTCACTACCACTTCCTCTCAGTGACGTTAACAGAAACTTTTTTTTTTTTTACATATTTTGTAAGCCCTGTGGTTGGCGCGCGCAGCGCAATATTACCACTTGCCAGAGCATACGAGCTTGCCAGATTATTTTTAAAAATGCGGATAAGGCGCGCAGCTTATTTTAAAAAATGCGGATAAGGCGCGCAGCGCTGTTCCGCCACCCCAAAACTGAAAGCAGAAATACACTTTTACCCCTCCCCAACTTCATCCTTCCTACCCTGTTCCGGTGCAGTTCACCGCCACAGTTCACTCACTCTTCAACCCAGCACGATGGCGGACATCACCCCTGGAACCTCCCGCTCCTCTGAGCCTGTAACCAAGGGCAATTTGCCACTTAACTGTGTCAATTGCTGCCTTAGTTATAAGGACTACATTGTACCGGGGACAACTATTGTATCTGATTGCTGGAGAGCTTATGACTGCCTGAAGGACGAAGGCTACGTACACTTAACCATCAGTCACTCCATGAACTTTGTGGACCCAGTAACTGGTGCTCATACAAATACTATTGAGAGGAGGTGGAGGGAATTTTGTGAGACGACGCCTAGGTACGGCCGTAGGAGGTACAACTTCGTCGGGTACTTGTATTTTAAAATCCACTTTGATGACCCGAAGACGAGGCTCCACGCATTCGTAAAGGCGGCGGCTGAATTGTACCCTCCACCCCTTTAAGGTAAGGTTCCTAAACTATCCTTCTTTATTATTGGGTGTTGTTAGGTTTTAGTGCTTTTCATGTAGGAGCGTTATTATTTTTTGGGTAACTCATTTACTGCCATGTTTCTACATAACAGTCCTACGTCACTTTACCAACTTGTACCTTTTGTGCAGTTGATGTTTTTCAGTGTTGCTTTGCTTGCTTTGCATGAGTTTAGGGTAACAATTTGCCCGTCGGCTGCAGCTAAACCCTTGAGCTGTATGCACCAGTGCAGGGGACCCACGGTATCGGTGTGCAGTCTTCGTGTCAATTACGCTTTAGTTACAGCCGGCCGACAAAATTTTACTTGAAATTCTTGTTCAGCAGGTAAAGTTCTATAGAAAAACGTCAACTGCCATAGGCTACCTCACCGCGGACAGCAGGCTTAGAATTACCGAAGCAAGAAACACAAGGGAATTTTAGGTCAGTTAGTGCTTTTTTAGTAGAACTAAGTAGTAGCTCCGCGGCAGTGATTTTCTTCCAACTTAACTTTTTCCACAGTTTTTTGGTTGCTAATTATGGATTACCTTCAATTATTGTTGCACAATTGCAGTTAACCTGGAATTAACCACAAAACTTCATCTGATGGGAAAGCGCGGCTATGGGTGGGGTATGCCTCCGGGACAGGGTGATTTGCTCCCCCGCTTGTTACTACCCTACAATTTAGGGTACTCCTAGGGAAAGCGGGATTACAGGTGGGGTAGACCACGGGGGATGAGAAGACTGCCAAAATTTACTGTTTATGGCATTACAGAGATGAAAAACCCTTGCACAAACATAGCAGGAGCAAGCCAACAAAGGTAGCGTTCCAAAGACAAAAACTTCAACTACTACTGCTATTTCGAATGCTGCCATGCATGCGCAGTCTTATAGGGGAGCTTTTGGTACACAGGCCGACCCCTTACTGAGGAAAAAAGGGGGGCTGGGGTGATAATGTTCGTTTCTAGGCCTTCTAAAGTTTCAATTTTGCAAAATGCACTTAAGGACATTTGATTCCCCAGGGGCTAGTACTGAACACTGTAAAATACATTTGAACCCCCCAGGTTCCAGTACTAAACACGGCGAAATACATTTGAACCCCCCAGGTGCCAGTACTAAACACGGCAAAAGGGGTTTCAGGAGGAATTGGGAAGATTCTCCCGTCGTTGGAGTGTGTGGGGGAGTATTCATACGCGATCCTCACAGGCCTTTCCAACTATTGCACCCACCTGTTTGCGTTGGAACGATTCATAAGTATTTCGTTTCAGTACACCGGCTGATTCCTTGCTGCACGCTCCTCTGAACCTGTAACATGCCGCCGTTGGCTGTTACCTGTTAAAACTCTTGAGTCAGCTGCCGGGAAATTAACGTATGTTATGGCAATTGCAAGATGTTAATTCAGCTGCGTCAAGATCACAGCCTTTTAGAAGAAGGGCCAGTAGTGAGTGCAGGCTCAGAGTCCCTAGGGTAAGTTTATTGGGGCTCCTTTTCTTAGTGTATCGATTTTTTTTTTTTTTTTTTTTTTTTTTTTTTTTTTTTTCAGATTATTTTATGAATTCGGAACTCTGAGTACATCTCCGTGCCTGTTTTTACCTTGGAAACTGGTTTTTTCTACACTTTTAGGGCTGGTAGTAAAGGAGGTGAAGTTTTATTTTTGACGGTCACGTTCTTTGTCCCCGTGCCCGTTACCAGGCTGCGTTGCCCCCCCACTGTTTCAGTGCTACCCACTTTGTTCCCAACCTGTTGTGCATTTGCACATTCCTCCTCCCATCCCCACTTGCACCATTCCTCACTCCCCCCCCCCTGTTGGGGCACGTGAGGAACTTTCTCCCTCCCTTTCAGCTGCTCCTTCCTAGTGACAGGGAACGCTTCAACAACATAGACAAGTCCGCTCCATTTCTGTGTTCTCCACCACCCAAAATCTCAAAATCCCACAGTCCCCCTTTACTGTTGAGTAGAGTTAAGGGGCAAATAACAGTTGGTCGACAATAAACAAACTCGCCTCCATTATCAGTAAACAAACTCACCCCCGTTATCAGCAGGATAATTCTATAAATTAGCTCTGCGCCTGTTTTTACCTTTTCAACTGGTTTTTTCTACACTTTTAGGGTTTCTGATACTGGTGATGCATCTGTTTGTTGTCAGCCAAATGGAATGTCCCTTCGCCATGTTTGGTACTGGCCCACGGGGATTTGGGTACCCACATGTTATTGCACTTGCCGGACGGGATATGAACCGTTCGAAACATGTACCCGTGCTCTGTCTTGTGAAGATCGCGTATGGAAACCCCTTGTTGGATGGACTTCAGGGGTTAATTACACTCGAGCGCCAAAAATTAAAGGTAAATTCATAATTAGCAAGCAAAAAATGTAGAAAAAGTTGTTAGAAGGCAGTCGCCGCCGCGGAGCTATATAGTTCTACCATCAGCAGCCCTAAAAGTGTAGAAAAAAACCAGTTTTTTTTTTTAAAAACAGGTTAGGAGCTAATGCTTTTTTTTTTTTTTTTTTTTTTAAGTTGGTAGCAATGTCACATGATAACAAGAAAGTGAAGCTCAAAAATCTGTGGTCAATTCAAATTGTCAGAAGCAATTTTATCCTGATTTACAGTCATTGCCATGTTGTGAATCTGCCATGCAGTGAGGTAGCTCGTCTCTTGATTAAAGAGAGGGCAGTCAGTTAAAAAGTTTCTTCCTAAACAAATACAAACCTTTGGTCTTTACATAGGTTTTAGCTTATGGACACGAGCTGGAGCAGGTGTTTAACTTTAAGATAAGGCCTTGGTATTTCTAAGTATTATCTCTGTGCCTGTTTTTATCTTGGAAATTGGTTTTTCATATACTTTTAGGGCTGCTGATAAAGGAGACGCATTTGTTTATTGTCGCCATGTGTTATCTGGGTATTATTTTACAATAGTTCCAATTCATTCTATAATAATTATAGTATTATACATGCGTTTTGCATAAAAAATAATTAAACTTTGTCTCTGAACACTTTTTGGGGAAATTCACCATATCCGAGATATGAACGTTTACATAATCCCCATCCTCGAAAAATTTCTAAGTGTTTTGTTTACTTTAACACGGACACAGTTTGTGCTCTGATGCGAGTTTTATTTTGTTTAGAACTGCATTGTGGTTCTGATGCAAATTTTTCCCCTCTGAAAATTGAATTGTGGGTAGTTACGTGTTGTCTAGGAGTCACGTGACCTGGTGAAAATCTTACAGGTGTCAGACATTTTCGCTTGTCATTTGGTTGAAGTCTGGCACAGAGTGAGGTGATGTCCAGTCTGTGTTCATCTTGTAACTTTGATTATTTTCGCTTAATTCACGATTTCTTTGAAAATGAAACACGATGCATTGATTTTTAAAGACATGGAGTGTTACCTGCAGCAGTACAGTTCAGTTTTACACCAATTTTTACTTAAAGCTGCTAAATTATATCCACCTTAAAGGTGCTAAATTATATCCACCTTTAGGTGACACTCAGCCACCATCACCACCTAGGGAATCATTTTCTGATGATGACGATGATGACACTGTAGATGAGCCACAACCATCTTGTTCTGGATATAACCCATCAAAACGTTTGTGTCCATCCAAATAAGGTAAATTTATAATTGTTTTTAAAATATTGTAACATGGTTTACCTTTTGTAACCCCTGTGGCTAGCGCGTGCAGCGCAACATTATCTCTTGCCAGTATATATGTGCCTGCCAAGAATCCTTATGAATGCAGATAAGGTGCGAAGCGCCGTTCCGCCACCTCCTTGCGGTTAAGGGATGTTAGGCTACATTACACTACCCTACGTTGCCTGACTATGGCTCGCTAGGTATGCTATGATTTACCTCATTTTATTCATTAATTCAAATGCTGTTTTGTGTTCATGGTGATTTACCCCACCCAAAACCCCCCATTCCCAAAGGGTCCCTAACCTTGTAGGATGTAGTAGGGGTGTATAGGCTAATGACTCAAAAACAACTCATTTCCCTAATGTATTACTATCATAACCATTCAGAACACATTAAAACACACATGAAAATACATAATTACTTTAGAAAAATGGCGTTGGAACTGTTGTAAAAATTTACGTTATTTGCCCCCCTAACCCTACCCAGCAGTAAAGGGGGACTAGGAATTCGGGGTTTTGGGTGGGGAAGAACACACAAATGGAGAGGACATGTTTACATTGTGGAAGCGCACCCTGGAAGTGTAAATCTGTTGCCTGGGGGAGCGACTGAGGGAAGGGAAGGAATTTAGGGGAAGGTAGGGAGAGAGTTGCTCACGTCCCCCCAAAATGCGGGGGAAGGTGAGAAGTGGCAGGGGGTTTTGCGCAGGGACAAAATATACTGTCACCGAGGAAACCTGGGGTGGGGAGTAGGTAGGAACGCATTAGGAGCTGCCGCCGCCTTCTTCTTCTTCTTCTTCTTCTTCTTCTTCTTCTTCTTCTTCTTCTTCTTCTTCTAAGCAACCAAAAAAACTAGAAAAAGTTAAGTTAGAAGGAAATCGCCGCTGCAGAGCTGCTACTAAGCTCTACCAAGGTCGTTAACAACCAGCAGTATGGGGAAGCCCCACCTACTTGTCAGTCTGCACCCCACTTTGCTTTCGGCTGCCATTGTGTGAAGATGTATCTGTGCTTCTCTGCCTGACTGTCATTTGCTTGATTTTGTTACTTGTTGAAATAATTTTGTGTGATTGTTGTTTGTGCTATAATTATATACAAACCCCTCAGTCACTTTAACACTTTTGAAGGGGAAACCACTGGGTTAGGCACTGTCCAGGGAAGGACAGACTGTGTATTTGGCTTCTCTCTTTTTTAAAGTTGATTCTCATATATATATTAATGTATGTCACACAGAGACATGAATGATAATAAATGATCTAACCCAACTTCTCTTATTAGTTGTTGTGGAGGCCATGCCTTAAAGAGTTATATACCTCTGTAGGCCCCTTGAGAGTTTATTGAACTTAATCATTCTTGGGGTCGAGGGCCGTGTCGGTATCTGCTCTGACTGTGCCTAGGGCAACTTACTGGCCACGATGTTGTTAGTTGTAGGACTGCTCCACTGCCTTGGTAACCCCTCATGCAGTTCCTCGTTGGACGAGTCGGTGGAGTTGTCGGCTAACACTCTGCTAGGCCCGAATTAGAGTCTCCCGCCAGTCAATGAAGAATTAAAGGAATTTATTTCTTGTGATAGAAATTCATTTCTCGTCATAATGTGGTTCGGATTCCACAATAAGCTGTAGGTCCCATTGTTAGGTAACCAATGGATTCTTAGCCGGGAAAAAAGTCTAATCCTTCGGGCCAGCCCTAGGAGAGCTGTTAATCAGCTCAGTGGTCTGGTTAAACTAAGGTATACTTCACTTAACCCCTCATGCAGTATGGAGATTAAGTTCCCAGTTACTGCCATATACATCATCTGTGAGTGGTGTTCCCCTTTACATGCTATTGCCAAAGGCATGCTCGGCTAATTGAAGAGGAGAAGGAAGTCGTCATTGTTGTCTTCGTCTTTGTTGTCGAGTGCTGTCACCTCCTCCCCCTTCTTTGTTCCTACACAAATATAAACCTTTGGTCTTTACATAGGAGTTTGCTTGCGAGTGCGAGCTGGAATGGCTGTTAACTTTCAAACAAGATCGTTAGCCACTGGCGGTAGGGGGGGAAGCCCCATCCACTCGTCAGTCTGCACCCCACTTTGCTTTTGGCCACATCATGTGAAGGCAATAGCGCTTCTCTACCTTACTGCCATTCACTCTTTTTTTTTTTTTTTTGTTAAATACTGTATGCTTGTGTGTGATTGTTTGCTAATGTTTTATTACGCAAACCCCTAACTGTTCTTACGCAAATACAAACCTTCGACATTACTGTGGATTTTGCTTGCGAACATGAGCTGGAACTGTCTTAACTTTCAAACAAGATCTTTGGCTACCAATGTCAGGGGGGAAGTCCTGCCCACTTGTTGGTCTGCACTCCACTTTGCTTTCGGGTGCCATCGTGCGAAGATGTCTAAAGCCAGACTGCAGTTCTTGTTCCCTTTGTTGAACGTTGCTTCCTTTCCCGGTGGGATTGTTTCATTTTGTGTTTTCCTTGTATTGGTGTGTTTGTGTGTTTGCTGGAGATATGGATAAGCAAACCCACAAATCTGAGCCTACTGAGCGTAGGACAGCACCTAAAAGAAATTGCCCCGATACCGCTGAGAAGGTTTGCAGCCATTACTGCTTGGCTATAGATGTAGATCCTCATTTCCTCTGCACATCATGCAGGGGGTATGAGTGTAACCCTAATTCTGTGTGAGAGGAGTGCCGTGACTAGACTCCAAAGAGGTGGTTGAAGTATTCGCTGAGGAGGAATTATCAGAAGCTGCTCCCCAAGTCGTCATCTGAGGGTAACATGCCCCCGATGGCTCCTTTGGTGGCTAATCCTTTAGATGCATTCCTCCCACCAGCGAAACTTCCCCACTTTGCTACCTCTCCTTTGGGGGAGATTTCCATTTCATTGTCTACACTCGCTTTGTTGGGTGGAGATCGCGTTGGGGGACTGGAAGCCGGGGCGACCTCCCTTCCGTGGTCTCTGTTCGCTGGGAGGGGTGGGGGAGAATTCTCCCTCACTGTGAATGGAGACTGTCCCCTCTGACCCAACTTTGTTTCCAGGCATGGAGGTTGAAGAAGCTCTTGTCTTATCCTTTATGATATGTCAGTTTTAATTGTAATTTTGCAAAGAAATATTAGAAAAAACATGTATAAATTGGGAAAAAAAAAGTTACTGCATTTCCCGATCTCGGTAAATTTACGTAAATATTTTACAACAAATGTGCTCAGAATGTGTTACTGACTTTATTTCGTATGTTATGATATTGTGTAAGCTGTGATTAGAATTTTACCACGTGAAATAAAATAAATTAGAAAAAAACATGTATAACTTGGTAAAATTTACAAGTGTTTTGTGAAAGAGGACCAACACAGGGTCGTAAATAGTCACTCAGCTTCTTGTGGAAGGTAGGAATTTTTTTTTTTTTTTTTTTTTTTTTTTTTTTACACCATGTGCATTTGCATGTCTTCCGCTTTCCATTGATGTGTTTTTTGTTAAATTGTCCAACCTTAAAATTTCATAATTAGAGCTGCATGTTCCAAATGTACCAATGAGCTGTGATGGTGGTGGGGGGTTAATGCCGAAGCCAAGTACAATTTCCCCACTCTTGACGGGTAAATAACTTATACCTTTCTTGGTGGCTCAGCGGTTTGACTGTCGTATGGAGTCGTTGGAAGGTACTGTGTTGAGGGATCAAGACCCAGCGGTACCGATCCGTTTATCGCTTAAAAAAAAAAAAATTCTCCTTTGGTGATAATTCCCCATCAGGGATATTCCTGAATTAGCATGAATTGGATATAAAACAACATTTGTATCTTCATGATTGTATATAAATCACAGTGTGATAATTTCATAATAGCTGCGTGTTCCAAACGCATCAATGAGCTATCATGGTGGGGTAGGTTAATGCCGAAGCCAAGTACAATTTCCCCGCCCTCGACAGGTAAATAAGTATGGCAGATTCTGCATTAACTTACACCTCTCGTGGTGGCTCAGTAGTTTGACCGTCGAATGGAGTTGGAAGGTACTGTGTCGAGGGATTGAGACCTGGTGGTACCGATCCATTCGTCACTTGAAAAAAATTCCTCTTTGGTAATAATTCCCCATCGGGGATATTCCTGAAGTAGCGTGAATTGGATATTAAACGACATTTGTAGCGTCATAATTATATATATATATATATATATATATATATATATATATATATGTACAGTGATCCCTCGTCTATCACGGATAATGGGGACCAGAACCCCCCGCGATAAGTGAAATTCCGCGAAGTAGCATTGGCCCCTCCCTAGGGAGGCATATATATATAAAATGCCCATGTATGAGCAACATTACATAAGCGAGGTAAGAATAAAGTGAACAAATGTACTGTACAGGTATACTATTTACAGTACCATATTTTACTTAAATATATTACTGTACTGTACAGTACAATAATTATAAAACCTTGTACATACATTCACTCTCTCCCTCTCTCTTCCTCTCATATGAGACATACAATACTGTACTGTAATTATAAAACCTTAATTATTATACATTCACTCACTCTCTCTCATACGAGACGTTAACACGTATGTTCAACACTCACCAATGACAGTAGCGTAATATCTTGAGGTGACGATGACGATGATGAGATACCTGTGCAGTTCGATGAATGTGATGATTAATTGATGACAATGATGATGTTACTGCACAGGTATAATGAGGCCTTTATGTCAGTTCAGGAAGCGCCTCATCGTCAGATATCGGCACTGGATAGTCACCATCTTCTTCCGAAAGAGGCGAAGAAGCTCCTGGTGGCGGTGAAGAGACTTCCACTCCACTCGTAGATGCTTCAGGTTCACTCGGAGGCACTGATGGTGTAGCTGGGGTTTTTACCTTGGTGAAGAACATGGTGATTGGTAGTTGTTGTTGTTTTTTCTTCTGCTGTAAAATGGCCTTTTACAAGGATATAACCCCGTCAACACGGTTCCTAAACTCGACAGCTCGAACCATGTTGTCGTCGATTTCTTGTGCAAATTGTTGCATTGCCCTTACCATGTTGCACAATTGTTGCAGGTTCTCCAGGGTAAGGCCATGCTCTTCAATGTCTTCGTCTTCCTCTTCTTGGCTTTCTTCTTCACTCGCAGACTTCGTCATCTCAACGAGGTCTTCATCTGTCAGTGGGTCCGAGTGGGCATCGATAAGACCATTGACGTCATCTTCCGTCATGTCGATGAATCCTTCATCCTTGATGATGTTAGCCAACTTCACCGCCTTCTGCACCGCCGAGTGATGAATTTCGTCAGGAGTTAAGCCTTTACAATCATGAACCACGTCAGGCCATAATTTCTTCCAGGCAGCATTTATGGTCTCGGTTTTCATGTCCTTCAATGCTTGCTGGATATTACGCAAGCATGACGCAATGTCGTAGTTACGCCAGTGCTTTTTCACACTGAAGTCTTCGGTATCATCGTCAAGTGCAGCGATGAGGCCCTCCATCGTTGAACACGTGTAGAGTGCTAAGGCACGAATAACACCTTGATCCATTGGCTGGATTAAAGATGTGGTGTTAGGGGACAGAAACTCGATCTGAACCCCATCATATTCCAAGTTCTTTGCATGGCCTCCTGCACAGTCCATCAAGAGAAGGACCTTAAAGGGGAGTCCCTTCTCAGCCAGATAGAGCTTCACCTGGGGAATGAAGCAATGGAGGAACCATTCGATGGTCAGGGCTTTCGTTATCCAGGCCTTAGAGTTATTCATCCAATATACGGGGAGCAGAGCCTTATTTTTGTATTTTAAGGCCCGTGGATTTTTGGACTTATAAATAAGGCCTGGCTTAATCATAAAGCCTGCAGCATTGCCACACATGATGAGTGTGACACGGTCCTTGTGGGCCTTGAAGCCTGTCCTCTTCACTTCATCCTTGAAGAGGAATGTTCGAGAAGGCATCCTCTTCCAAAAGAGACCTGTCTCGTCCATGTTAAAGACTTGCTCAGGGAGGTAGCTGCCATCACTGATGAGTTTAGGGAATACATCCTCCACGAAACGACGAGCACCTTCGGTGTCAGCAGAGGCAGCCTCACCATACAAAGGCACGCTTTTGAGGCCAAACCTTTTTTGAAATTTATCAAACCAGCCTTTGCTGGCTAAAAAGTCTGGTCTTCGAGCAGCCGAATCACTCGTGGCACCGCTAGTACTGGGTTGAGGGTCGTCAGGATCTTCTTCAGCGCCTTCTTCAGCATCTCCTTTGTCGTCGTCACCGGGCAAGGTTTTATCATAGAGAGATTTGGCCTTTGTTCTGATCATATTACTGTCCAAACTCACATTTTTTTTCTGCAATCAGCTACTCACAAGGCTAATGCAGATTCCATTTTCACTATTCTCTTATTACGCACAGTTATCACATGTTTCGCTTCTCTATTGAAGCTTATTTCATTGCTTTTGCGGATGTTAACTTCCTCCTCCTTTATATAGCACACTGTCGATTCATTCACGCCATAATGGCGTGCTACCGCGGCATAGCTTTTGCCCTCTTTTAACATGTCTAAAAGTTTGACCTTTTCACTAATGTTCATCATATTCCTCTTCCTCTTGGGCTCACTAGAGGAACCTTTTGCAGGGACACGGCGTTTAGGAGGCATTGTAAGGGCACGACAAGTTAACTTTTAACTCAACACACAACACAAAATGAGCGGGATTCAGTACACTTGAGAGCGTCTACAGCACAAGAGTGGCAACGAGAGGGATCAAGCAGGGGAAGAAGCTACGTGATGCTACGATGATGCGCAGCCAATCAGCTCACGGGTTACATCCACTTGTGCTCTCATTGGTCAATCTTGCACCGGGAACCAATCACGTGCCTTGTCCGAGTGCCCGTGGGTATATACGAAGCTTCCAGTCCTTGCCCGTCGGTCTCGCAAGCCGTTCTTCTCACGTAACATGATGAAACATCTCTGTTTTCCGCGATATGGCTACTGATATGGCGGTACTTTTCGATTTTAATTTTTCAATGAATATTTCTGAAAAATCCGCGATGCAGTGAAGCCAGCAAAGTTGAAGCGCGAAGTGGAGAGGGATCACTGTATATTTATATTTTATACAGGGTGTAACATGAGTTTATGCAAATATTTTGGGAAATGAGAAAAAGTCATTCTGAACAGAAAATGTTCCATATGTAAACATATGCATTTTAAGGCTTTGTTTGTCGGTGAGGTGAATTTTTAAAATAACCTATAATTAAACGGGCAAGTAAGATGGCGTACGCAATGTTGGAGTAGCCACGGATATGGGGGGGGAAGGGGGATGGAGCTGATCGGTTCACTTGTTATTCTGAACAATGTTGCTTTTCTGCTAAGATAGTGAGCGTGTCCAGGTTGCAAGTGTCAAACTCCAGATTCATTTTGAGAGCAAGAAACTAGAGACAATGCCTGACCGTTTCAGTAATATGGAATATGCAGGTAAGATGTTTATTTATATGTTTTGCAACAGTTCCATTTCTAAATTACATGGTTGTGAACTCCACTGTTATACAAAAAGGGAATTTGGCAATTAGGCCGATGTGAATAAAATACCTCCAAATCAAATGTATTCTTTAGATACTGATCAAAGGAAAAAAATGCATGCATCATTGAAACCTCCCTCTCCGTCAGCGGTATTCACTGGACTCCGATAAAGGAGAGAAAAGCAAGCCTAATGGAATCTCCCCTCCATCAAAGACAGGCCTATTCATTAAACACCGATCAAAGATTTAAAACGTAATATCGAAAATATCTCCTCTTTCAGAATTATTTGTCACACAACAGCCTGGAAAAAAATGCACCTATGAAAACGCTTTTCTCTCTACCAGATTAAAAAGAATGGGAACCATGGAAAATTAACTAAATTTTTTCCTGTTAAAGGTACCTTAATCATACAGTAATCGAAAGAGGTAAAAAAGCTGACATTGTTCAAAGTGCAGTATCCTCCCTACCTACAATCCCATGTCATTATGGTTACTGTCACTATCACTCATGCAGCATAGGCCTAGTCCTGACTCCTGATTCAACAATACCGTGACAAGGTGGCAGGATGTTTGAGGTAGAATTCAACGATTACAAATGTTGCCAAGCAACATTTACGCTACTTTCTTGATATGTAAAGCTAATCATTAATATGAACTACATGAAGTCTGTTCACAGGTGATTTACTAGTTGAAGGGACTGTGATGTTACATTTTTCAATTACCCTCAAGAGAAAATCATAAAAGGCTAACAATTGAGTTGCTTAACATGCTTCGTCAACCCTTCCCCCCATATCCCTGACTAATCACTTCGACATCCTGTATGCACCAGCTTACTTGTCCATTTAATGATATTGGTTATTTTAAAAATTCACCTCACTGACAACGAAGCCTTAAAATGTATGTTTATAGAACATTTTCTGCTCAGAATGACTTTTTCTTTCATTTCCCAAAATATTTGCATAAACTGGTATTACACCCTGTATATAGATGTGTTTGTGTGAAATACACAAACACCAGAGTGGTAGAGGTGACAACAGTATACTGAAGAATCCGTGGTTCTGTATATTGAAGCAGTGAAATATTCTTGGTTGTAAGTTGACTGTATTAGGTTAGAGCCCAAGTGGTGAAGGTCATAGGGCTACCAGTCTCATTTCAAAAGACATGCTTGAAAACAGAAAGCTCACATGTTGTGGAGCAACCACAGGCAGTAAAAAAGATGTTTATTTGAAATTTTATGTATACAGTCAGACCTTATTATCTTCTTATATACTTGGCATTAACTGCTGGGTGAACTTCAGATTGCACGTGTGGAAACATGAATAAAAACCAAGTGTCAGGTGATGCAAGTGCAGTGGGTAACCGCTAGTTTGTGGATCAGCAGTCTTGCCTTCCTTTAATTGTATTGTATTTTCATTTTGTTTTTATGGTTAAATACATTCTTTGATAAAAAAATGTACTAATTTTCTATTATTAGTATTAAACACAGCAAAATATCAATAAAATGCTATATTAAAATCCTTCAAAATCACAGAACAGCTTACCAATGTAAACACCTCAGTTCAACCCCTTACCTTGGTTTCTCTCTCTCTCTCTCTCTCTCTCTCTCTCTCTCTCTCTCTCTTTTAGGAACTAAAAAATTAATCTTCTTTCAGTAGTAGGCTCAATCAGCTGATTCTGAGAAAATAAACATTACAAATGTTGGGATGATCAGTTTTTATACTTATTATGATAACAGATCACTATAGTAATACATTATGAATGGATTCTGTAAGTGAAATAATGTTTTATTGATATTTTGCTGTTTACATTAATATTACTGTTTGAAAATTAGGAAATCATTGTAACATTTACATACACAAGAGAATGATTTTATCACTGTTGATTGCATTTATAATTTGGCTTTTTTATGCATATATAAATATTAACCGTATATACCCATGTATCATGCGACTTTTGAAGACCTAATTTTAAAGCTAATTTTAAGGGGGTCATGTCATACACGAGATATAAAAGTAATGTTTGTAATATTCACGTTAGTATTGTATCATAAAATACAAGCATAACAAATATTGCATCTTTTCCATGGATCTTTTAAAAAGTTATGCTTTACTTCACTGTATCCAGTAATATTGTATGTATTCTCATATTACTATTGTATTATAAAATACAATATAGCGATCAGTAGTTTGGTTTGGAAATCAGCTGAGGGTAATTAGCCTGTAGTTAGCGTAAATGAATCTCTAGACTATTTATATGGGACAAGGTTATTTTCCGTAATACGAAATATTTTCAAGACGAAGTACCCAGTAGTTTTGATTAAAATATTTTCTCCAATTTTATTTGTGATCGAGTTTGATGGCAAATTGAAGTTTACAGGAGTTTTATCCATATTGCTGATGCACAATAATTTATAGTCATTAGCAGCTTCAGCATTGTTTTCTCAGCTTCATCTACAACTTGCAGCTTAAATTTAGCAGTATATTTTCTTGCTTATCTTTCTCCATAGCAATAAGGATATAATGTAGAAATAGATCAGTCCTATTCTACTTAATTTTAACGTCATTTGTAACAGAACTATGGTAATTTTTTACTATCATACAATGGTTGAAATGCAAGCAAAACAGTTTTTGTTATCCAATTTTGTTGTTCATAGCAAAACAACTATTTCTTGTTATGGCTGTACGCATTTACGCAAGGAGTATAATATTACTAATGATACTTTTATCATATTCTTTCTTTTTTAACTAATTGAACTAGGAGATGCGGTAGATAAAGAGATGGAGGAAAAGAGGCTAGTCTATTGTAATTTGGTGTCTCCAAAAAGGAACTCGCATGATATGAGATACGATAAAATAATTTTTTAAGGGTGAAAATTTGGGGCTCGCACGATACGAGAGATTGTGTTACATGAGTATACATGCTAAATAGTGTTTAACTTGTGAATTCCCAATATTTTCCCAATTTGAAAAAAGAAAATGGGACAGCTTCAATACTGCATGAGAGAAAATGGCTCTTCCAAAATATAGGGGCAACCTGATTAGTTTTTGTCCATATCTGTAAGCCATATACTCTTAAGGGTAATGCAAGATGACTGAAATTATATTAAAGGGTCTTTGGATGATAGTTTAAGGTATATTTGGTATTTGAGGTATTAAAATAGGCAGTTATAAGCATTTTTAGAGAGGGGGGGGTTCTTTGGCGTTTGAAATATTAAAATAGCCAGTTATAAGCCTTTTTTTTTAGAAGGGGATACAAACTTGATGCAGATTTTTGCTTGATGTGGGTGGTTGTGGTCCTTAACCCCCCCCCATGATTTCGAGGGACATGCTGCATCCACAAATACCCAGCATGTACCCATATCACCTATTGTCTCCTCAAGCACGCAGCACTGCGCTTCACACTCAGTCTTTGTGTAGCTTTCTCCCATGGTGTATCTGCCGTGCAGTCTGTATGCTCCATTTCTGTGGTACAAAGGTTTCTGAAACCTCTGCTGCAGCTCCAAAGTATTCTAAAAGTGTTTCTAGTTATGGTGATGGAAGCCCAAGAGGGCCCATGATGTTCCTACTTTAGAAGAAAAGTGAGGTGTTTTATATGGTTGAAATGGAAAAGAAATCTGTCGAGATTGCTAGGAAACTTAAAAACAAATTATTGATTTGAGAAAACTTCATACGTAAGAAAACGTCTTTGAAAGGTTTGCTATGTGCCAACGAATGCTAAAGTAAGTTCCGCAGTGCAGGATACAGTATTAGTAAATACAGAAAAAGCACTGAGGATGAGGTTCATTATTGATGGAAACATTCTATGTAGAAGACCATTTCTCTCCATGAGCATTTCAGCAATAAGGCTGGTATTAAAGAGGGCAAGCCATTTGCATTCAAGAAGGGATGTTTAAATATCTTTAAAATGAAAAACATTAGATTTACAGCAAAAGTAGCATCTCCCAATGAAGAGGCTACCAATATGTTTCTCTCTGAGCATAAACTCACTGAAGATGGAGGCCAAGATCCCAGGTAGGTTTTCAGTTGCCATGAAATAGACCACCTCTGGAAGAAAATAACCTAGCAAGACCTACGATCGACCCCTCCCTGTTCGTGGCTTCACCGATTCTTGGATTTTTGTGTGGATCCTATCCAAATTGTTCACAGAAAATTCACCTATTCGCGGAATATTTCGTAGAGCAATATTCAGTATTTTCATATTTTCGTGACTACGTACGTATACGTTTTATGATTAAATAATGATTTACAATACTAATTTTCAATTATTAATAATAAGTCTTATAAGATTACAGTAAATATTAAATAAGATTAAATAATACTGTACCTGTTATATGTTTAGTAATAAGTACCTGTATGTACTAATTTTCAAATATTATTGAGATTAAATAATAATACTGTACTATACAGTACCTGTAATAATAGTAATGGATGATCAATATGGCTACCAAACAAAAAGAAATTAATTACTTATTTTACCTTATTTTACACAGGTAATTTACTGTCTAAACCCCTGTCTTGTGAATCTAGGAATCCAGTAAAAGTCACATATTACAGTGACTAAATATTTATAAAATCAAAGATGGAGGGCCAATATGGCTGTCAAACTTCAAAAAATCATCACTCATTTCAACTCATATTACAGAAATAAACTTTGTCTTAACCTGTGTTTTGGGATATGGCAATTCAATTAGCATATCTGACTTACAGTAAACTGAAGTGGTCATATGTATCAATTCAAAATGAATGATAGGGGAGCAAAATAGCTGCCAAATTATGAAAATCCATGTCACTCGTTTCAGTTTACTTTACTCACGTAAATTTGGTGTCCAAATCAATTTTTGGGAATCCGGAAATCCAACCAACACCTGAATAACAGTACATTGCAGTACATTGAAGTGATTAGATGTTTCAACACCTAAGATGCGGGACCAATAAGGCCACCAAACTCAAGTGTAGTGATTACGGGTCAAATGTTATAAATCTTATAATTTTCTGAAAAACCATGTTTACAAATATTCATTGTGACTTTCTTCTTCCTGTAAAGCTTGTGTGGATTCTCACAGTTCTCAGCTTGACATTGTCCACAAGCAGGTGTGCATGGTAGTTCATAGCCTTTGCAACTGCAATTCCATTGACAGACATTTTTGCAATTACAGCAGACCATCTGAAGGAGGCTTTTGACACAACAGTTCTCTTCCTCATAACTGGCAAGAGTACTGATTCACTTTCATATTTTCGTTACAATGTTTTGATAAAAAAAACTGGCTGCCAAGTCATTTGTTACCCCAGAATGCCTCCCGCCCGCCAAGTCCGACAAAATGACAAAATATAGCTTTAGAGTTTATAACCAGAGAGTGGTGTGGACTGGAAACGGAAGTAACATAATTGTAGTGGATTGGGGATGGGAACTGGAGGACTAATCAGTTTGTGCCAGTCATAGCAAGAAAACTGCTGCACCAGAAAGCCTCCTTCAGATGGTCTGCTGTAATTGCAAAATGTCCATCAAACGCATTGCAGTTGCAAAGGCTATGAACTACCATGCACACCAGCTTGTGGACAATGTCAAGTTGAGAACTGTGAGAATCCACACAATCAAGCTTTACAGAAAGAAGAAAGCGACAATGAATATTTGTAAACCTGGTTTTTCAGAAACTTATAATGCAGTATAGGATTTATACCATTTTACCAGTAATCACTACACTAAGTTTGGTGGCCTTACTGGTCCCCCCTCTTAGATGTTGAAAAATCTAATCACTTCAATCTACTGTTTTTTACTCCGATAAGTTGGTTGGATTTCCGCATTCCCAAAAAGGTATTTAGACACCAAATTTACATGAGTAAAGTAAATTGAAGTGAGTGACAGGGATTTTCATAATTTAGCAGCGATTTTGCTCTCCATCATTCATTTTATATATATATATATATATATTATATATATATATATATATATATATATATATATATATATATATATATATATATATATTATATATATATATATAAATCACTTCATATATATATATATATATATATATATATATATATATATATATATATATATAATCACTTCAGTTTACTGTAAGTCAGATATGCTAATTGGATTGCCATATCCCCAAAAGACAGGTTTAGACGGCAAGTTTATTCTGTAATATGAGCTGAAATGGATAATGATGGATTTTTTTTTAGTCTGGTAGCCATATTGGTCCTCCATCCTAGATTTTATAAATTTGTAATCATTGTAATATATTGTAGTTTAAACAAATTTATTAGATTCCTGATTCCCAAAACGGGGTTAGACAGCAAATTTACCTGTGTAAAATGAGTTATAAGTAATTATTATTTTTGTTTTTTGTTTGGTAGCCATATTGATCATCCATATTAAATTATATATATGTAATTTGACCTACTTCAATAAACTGTAATCCAGATATGCTCTTTGGATTCCCAAATCACCAAAACAGGTATTTAGACACTAAATGTACTTTTAAAAATAAATTTTAGAATGAATAATGGAGATTTTCATAGTATGGTGGCCATATTGGTCTGCTATCTTGGATTTATATTGCGAGTATATAACCACTTCAGTATAATGCAGATATGCTAACTGGGCTTCCAGATCCCCAAAATAAGGTGTTAGGCACCAGCATTACTTATCTACTTTGAATAATGAAGAGTAACAGACATTTTAGGATTTATAGGTTGTTATTATAGATGACACTTTGGAAATCAGACCTTTTGCATGGTCAGATTGTGGTAGGCTTATGATAGGTTAAGTGCACCCAATACTACAATAACCAGTTAAGAAACCTTTTGTAACCATTTTTTCGGGGTGAGGTGCATCTTCTTTTCATAAATGCAGCCGACTATATAAAGTGTTTCATAAGAGTGAAATCTGTTGTACATATTTCAAAACCAAATTTCTGAGAAATGAAGATCGTTCATCCAGCGCGATGCGTTTGACAAAAAAAGCAGTCTTCGTTAAACCCAGGTTCAAATGTTAAAATCAATTTTTTTTAACTCGACATTTTTCTTGCTTGCATGGCAACAAAATTTAAGTCTTATTTGCTTATTATTACTTGTCAATGATGAAACAAATATAAATAAATACGAAAATATAGTATAGCTAAAACCCATTCACTGATATCAGTGGGGAGTGGGCTTATCCTGTGATGCCACAATTTGAATGGCGGCAACATGAACCAGCAGGAATGTAGGCCTACAATGTATAAAGACAATTAAATGATCTTGAAAATATTTATTTCATATTTGTAAGGTTAGTGTTTCTATTTTCGTAAAACAAAATTATGTCTTAACCACTTCAAAAATGTTATATTTCTTAACTACTTCGAGAATAGTGGTTCACTAGCAAATATTCGCCTATGCAGTTATACTAGTTTTGACCTTTGAGCATATTAGGTCTACTGTTTTACAGTATGTTGTTGAGGTAGTTACAATGATCCAGTTAGAGTGCACTGGCACTAAGGCACTGCTAACCTTATCACATTGTGCTTTGAGCTAAGCATTGTAAAGATTGTAAAGAAAAAATTCATTTCACTAAAATTATGAATACTAGTGCATAAATGTGATGTGTACAGTATAATTTATAATATTATATATATATATATATATATATATATATATATATATATATATATCCATAGGAAAAGTAACGTTAGCTGTTCGTTCACAACGTAATGATATATATATATATATATATATATATATATATATATATATATATATATATATATATATATATATATATATATATATATATATATATATGACATTGGAATAAAAACACTACTTGGCAACTGCATATTTTACATTGCCTCTGGGGTTTTGGACAATACAAAAAGAATCCTGTTGCATTACATGCGAGCATGACTACAACGAACCGAAAAGGCAAAGGAAACTCCTGCCAATTACAAAGTTCTTCCAGAAGATAATGAAAGTGTCCGTTATTGACAGCCCTCAGCCCTCGACTTTGACAGTTCCTGATGTCATAAGCTGTTGCCATCCTCTTCCCTAGGGTCTCCTCCGCCTCGTCCAAGCTCTGAGGATGACCCTTACAATCCTGCTGAAATTTCATCGGAAGGTCGGTAGCTTGAGTGCATTCATAGTGCCTACACCATCATACATCTTCATTTTGTTAGCACGGGCACTACATTGTCCTTGTCATGGCTAGAGCATCGTAGCGTAAAGGAGAAAGCAGTCAATTAGTACCGAGAGTTTTTATTTTTATTATTTGTATTTCTCATAATTTACAGCATTTCCAATTTGCTAGTAGGCTATTTATTATACAGAAAGATCAAAGCCTTCTGATACTGCTCCAAGTAAATCGCCCACATACTTGTCCTGTGCACACACACACACACACGCGCGCGTTCCTTCTCTATGGCATTTTTTATTTTATATTTCCTGATGTTTTGTCGCAAAACGATGAGAAACAATAAATACGATGATGATGGATACATTCCCAGCCCTGACTAATGCACATCAGTGCTACGAACTGTATATACGTTATATCATACATTGTCCATTCCAGTTTATTTACGTTGTTTTCGCATTTGTGCTGTGTAACAAATACCGTATTGTATCCATAAATTTTTATTCTTTGTCATGTATAACTAATTAAATTAATGATGGTCATTATAAGAGGTATTGGGGTTTTAGTGGGATAAGCAGATTGACTGATGTGCACACAGCACTAAATACGTAATTGCACATTGCCCATTTACGTCAGTTTAAAAAAATTTGTTTATCCTACTATATAAGAAATAATGTATTCATATTTTATTCCTTTTTGCCATGTATAATAAATAATGATGATTATAAGTATTGGGGTTTATATGGGCGTAAAAAGGTTGTATTATTGACAAGCGTATATTGTACTGCTGCAGTAGGGATCGCGATTATCCGCAATTCTAGAGAACGGCGGGGATCCTGGAATATATTCTCCTATAATTGGGGAGACATATATAATGCTAGAAATTTCACCTTTTTAGCCTTTCGAAATCCGCTAACAATGGCTCTTTTGTTCATTATTATTATTCCAATCATCATCAAAATGTTAAATTCTGTTTTTTCTGGGATGCTCTTAAGGACTCTGCACGTTCGTAGCCTTCAGTTGATTGATGCCGAGATTAAAACTTTGATATTGCCTTGAAACTTAAATACCCAAGGACTTTTGTAGATGTAACATGGAAAAGAGCCGGGAAAACATTTTATTTAATTAATAACAAACTTGAATTTAGTAAGCATAATATTCTCAAATTACTGTATGATGAAAGGTTTTTAGAAATTCCAAGAATTTCAAAGCTTTTCAACATTTTCAGTAATAATGAGGTTAGTAATAAAAAAATTCTCCTAAAGATGTTTCTGGCTGCATATATGAAATTCCTTGTAAGAAGTGTGATAAAATATATTACAGACAAACTGGAAAATCACTTTCACAACGAATTAACAACAATATTCTGTGAACTGGCCAAATATCGAATGCATTATTCATACATATGAGAGATTTAGATCATCCTATTAACTGGAGTGAAGCAAGATCCGTAGTCCCGTATAACGACACAGTTAAAAGTACTATCATTAAATTCGTTTTATCAAGTCAAATAACGGAATTGTTCTAAATTTAAGTCTTTGTTTAAACTCGATGCCTTCATAATTAAAAAATTTGTTGATAATTATAAACAACAAAATTAGTATTCAGTTTTATACATGTTTTTCGATTTTTTTATGGCTACTGCGTGATCCGGGATTATCTTGGATTACCTCTGCTTATTACCCATCTGGTATTCTTGTTGATTTTGTTTACCTTGCAACCTTCTTTTCAATTCAGATTTGTGTCCGGATGATGCGTGAATAAATAAACAGGTGGAAGTGCTCGGTGCTGAGCTTCTGCCTGTCATTTTCCTGTGGTATTCGCTTATATACTGAAGTCACGTGCATCTACTGTGATTTTTTAAACATATATACACACACACATTCTCATAACGGTAGGACTGGATTTTGTGTATTTTTTTCTGTTATGTTGCGGAGCTCAGAATTTTTAATCACTTTTACGTGTTGTATATTCAAGATCCCTAACTTAACGTCTTGTCGTAGTTTTTGTAATTGCATAACCGTAGCATTTGATTGGGAGTTTTTCACGGGGTTCCATTCCTTTAGACTGGTGTTGGGTAAGTGTCTTCCAATTTCGGAGTTTGAGTAAAAAGAAAAATTCAGAAAGTGTGCTGACGAACCTTTCAACAGATCTGATCAAAGCCTATCGCTCACTCTCATTGAGGCTTGTAATTAGCCTTCCCCCCCTCTTTTTATTTACCTCTCAGTCTCTTATCGTCCCTACTCCCTACCACATCCTCGCGTATTTTCCTTTTCTCCTCCTCCCTCCTGACATCACCCCTCTCCCCCCTCCATCCCCTCCAAACTCACTAACGAGGGTGTTGGTCGTAATGAGAGGTGGTGGCGTCCTTCAAGAGAATCTTCAGCTCTCTTTCTCTCATTTGCTCTTCAAGGCGGAAGTTTCGGGTACAAAATGTCTCCAGCAGTATTTTTCTAATTTCTGTCACAGGGTCTCTGGGAACGTTTGGTGCTTTGATTTGCAAATGTAAACAGTTCTTGGTTAAGATTGGTTTTCGTATTTAGAATTATGCTGTGGTTTGCCTCCCCGCCCCCGGACTCTCTGGTGTTTTTGCTTTTAAATTTATCTAACAGGTTTGTACCAGATCGTTATGGTTTAGACTCAGAATCCTCTAATCCATCTAGCGTTTAATATGTCTATTTAGCCAAGGCTTTTATTGATGTGTATTTTTCATGGACATAATATGAAAGCTTTCTACATTTTTATATATACTCGTTTAGCAAACAAAGACTACCTAGCGTAAATCGAAACACTGAAGAGTAGCTAATATTGCTTTGAAGTATACTGTACGTACTGTTTTTCTCTCCCTCTGTTTCGCGCGCTCGCGCGCAGAAATGCTGTGCTTTTGAAGTTAGTTTTACTAAAGTTTGTAATGAGAATTCTCGTTGGTCTTCAAGCGCTGTGTTTTCCATTTCCAGACTGCTGGACTATGTTTTATTTTTGTTTAACAATGGCATAAACACCATTAGGAAAACGTTCGTTATATTCTCTTAAGTTTTTATTTAATTACTCGTTAACAATATACAAAATTTTACTAGCAATTTTGAAGGTAATGTTTGGGTCGTATTGCTGTGTTCTGTCCCCTTTGCGCTCACACGAGCGCCCACATACACAGTATTGTTTGTATACATACACCTGTATGTAGCATTCAACAGTCGAAATCACAGAAATGCATTAAAAGATGCCACAAGGTATTTGCAGGTAAGAAACAGCTCTAAACCGAAGAGATAGTCATTTATTTTTAATAACTTAATTTGCAGTAAATGGTTGGTTTCTGCAAAAGAATGTTATCTCAGGTATGCTGTTCCCCCTTTTCATAGATTTTATTATGAAAAAATGGTGGGAGGTGAAAGAGATGGTTGAAATTGGAGAAACAGTAGAAACTACAGCCTGTGTGACAAAGGTTGCATAACGTTCTAAGTAAATCTCAGAAAAACGGGCAAAAACAGGCGTACTGAGGAGAGTTGATGCACAAAGCGATGCAATAGTATTTGATGGAGAAAGGATTAATCGTTGAATGCTTCAATGAAATTAAATCATTCAATATAGTAACAATGATATCCGGTACAGGTTCTCTAGGGATGGGATTTATTGAAAGACTGAAAAAGCCACTCAGGTAATGGGCAGGCTGAATAAGGTTTCGATTGAAATTGCATGTAATGTAAGTTTGTAAATTAGTCAAGTATGATCTGCATTGCCGTTCACACAATTCAGGGTATACTAAATGAGACTGTTACTAAAGATTTTGTTTATTTGAGAATTGAGATTTATGAAGAATATAGGGAGTCAAAAGGCAGGATAAGGTTTGAAATCCTAAAATGCGGGAAATTATGAAAATTCCTTTTGTAGATTAGATAATGAAGGAAAGGCGGTGGAGATGGCTTGGATATGTCCTTCGCCCAACTCAAAGAAGTAAAGTTTGTGATGACGATTAGAGCTTTGTGGAAGATGAAGCACCGGAAAGGCACAGGTAGCGGAATTTCACAGAGACCCTGTGCATCACACGGCATTGGAGGGGATTGGAGGCGATGGAAAGCGGTTAACGGAAACTGCATTTTGTCTTCAAAAAACATTATTGGTGTCATAGGTGAAATGAAAACTCATCATATAAAAGTATTATACAGATCAGTTTAAAACTTATGAGGTTTCCTGTTCACTACAGTATAAATTTACGGGGAATATCAGAAGGTACATTGTTGTGGGTAGCTCAAGTGCTTTGTAAATAAGCCTTACACTTGCGTATTTTGACATTATGGCCTTTAAGATTGAATGTCATTTTGCATAAGCAACCCATCTTGTGTATTTTGACATTAGGTCCTTTAAGAGTGAATGTCATTTTGCATAAGCAACCCTTCTTGTTACTGCAACATTGTTCAACATGTATAATAGTTTTATTTTAAAAAATGGTATGAGTATGTTGAGATTTGGTATATTTATGTTAATTAATATAAGGCTTAATGCACAATTTTCATTTACTCACAGTTGTATTCTCTTGGATATTGATAGCGTATAGGAAAATGTCAACCAATACGTGTGTGTGTGTTTATGTTCCAGCATAACTGAAATGCAATGAGCAATTTCAACCAAACTTGGTATACTATCTGGAAAAGAATATTATGGGCATAAGACATCACTGGCACCAAAGGGGGTGGGGGGTTGTGGGAAGGGGGTGACGTAAAAATAACCGAAAACGACAGATATTAGTGTCTAATCCCTAGTTTTCGAGGTTGCTGAGATGAATAGTGATACTCATGATGCCCTAAATCCAAGTTCAGCCCCGATAGTGGGATGGGGTGAAAAATAAAATGTCAAAAATGACAGTGTGTCTAATCCATAGTTTTCAAGGTCACTGAGATGAATAGTGACAATCCTGATGCCCTTTTAAGTCCAAGTTCAGCCCCGATAGGAAAGGGGGGTGAGAAGGGGTAAAAAATAAAACAAAAAATGGCAGATGTGTCTATCCATGCTTTTGAGGTCGCTGAGATGAACAGTGACACCTCGTGCCCATTAAGTCCAAGTTCAGCCCTTATAGGAAAGGTGGGTTGAGAAGGGGTGAAAAATAAATTGTCAAAAAAAGGTTGCTGAGATGACTAGTGACACTCCCGATGCCCTTCAAGTCCAAGTCCAGCCCTGATAGGAATGGGAGGTGAGAAGCGGTGAAATATAAAATGTCAGAAATGTTGGGCAATGTTATTGAAGCAACTATCTTAACAGGAAAGAGAGAGAGAGAGTAGAGGTGGTATTTGGGAGGAGAAAAAGGGAAAGAGTGAGGGGGTGTTAGGGAGAAGAAAGAGGGAAAGAGTGAGGGAGAGTTAGAGAGGAAGTGAAAGAGAGAGAGTAGAGGGGTTGTTAGGGAGGAGAAAAAGGGAAAGAGTGCGGGAGACTTAGTTTTTTAGTTTTCATTCGGTTTTCCTGGGCCACACCAGGTTGGTCAGCTAATATATAATATATATATATATATATATATATATATATATATATATATATATATATATATTTATATATATATATATATATATATATATATATGATTTATGTATGGTTTCAAGCTTATATTTTTGCCAGTGAGTACAAGTTTCAGTATCTCTCACTTGTGTGAGTTAAGTGCTCTATCCTGACATTGTCAAGCAGATTATAAAAGTCATGTTGCTTAGTTTGAATACTACCATATTATTTGAGATCATAGCCTTGTTTTACACTGGAGGTTGAATGCTTTAGTGTAATGTAATGGCGATAAGGGGGTTTACAAAGTAGCTTTCGTCTTTTTCATTTATATATTTTTTAGACCTTTCTTTTTCAAGCTTTGAAATCTTACGGTAGAGATTCAGTGCTCAAAACTAGAGGGTATTCATGGTAACTTGCCAACTTCTGTGCTAGTAATGAGCTCATTCAGTATAGACTTCAACATGTTTCCCTCTTGTTAAGAGTTTTTTTTTGCTCTCATTGGCATAGTAGAGGGCCTTCGAATTTTTACATTTTTCGTATTTGCATAGGGAATAATTATGGGTAATTTATGACGTAACCATGTTTTGTAGTTGTAATCCGATGCCAAAAACGGCAAACTCCATGCCCTCGACTATTGAGCAACAAAAATGTCATCCAAATCTGGGAGAATTTTTGTTTCAATCCCCAGCATCCCCAAACAGGTTGGCTTTTTTATGTACTTCATTAACATTTACTTAAGGGACGCAGAAAACCTTTACTAGATGCTCCTTACCCTGATTTGACGTAGTGGGACTATCTTTGAAGTGTTTTTTTGCATCTGTAGCCTAAACTATTAATTTGATAGTGTTTGCAGCCGTTGATTGACATGAGGATGACCCCCACCCTACCCCCTTTTTTTAAGTCATGGTAGTATATTATTCACTGATGTCGGCTGTTGATAGTACTGATTATTATCCCTCAGTTGCAGTCATTCGTAGGGTAACTCAGAAGTACAGTACTCTTTATGAATATTGCTGAAGTAAGAACCACATTTGAATCATGGTAGTATATGTCTGCATTGTAAATATAACTATGAGCATTCGAAAAGCATCCCCACTGTACATTTAATTCAGATATTTGATTTCAGTCCACAGTAGTGGATTTTGCTTCCCATTTATGATTCACGTTGTTGACTTTTTTTTTGTGGGTCCCATTTGAATTTAATTTGTTTAACAAAAGTAATAATAAATATATAAGGAAATGAATAAAGGATCTTAGGCTTTGTAGTGACAAGCATAAAAAAAAGAAGTGTGAAGAAATCGAGAAGGTAAGAGGCCATTGTAGTTATTACAATTATGTATGTAGCTATAAAAAGTGACCAGTATATTCTAATATATGCAGGGAATACCGTCGTCCCGTCCAGTAGCGTCTCGGAAAACAATCCTATGTAAAGCCTCCTATCCCAACACCTTGATGAGGTGGGGGGGCGGTGGTTAGGGATCCGATGCAGGGATTGAATGCACTATTATAATATCCATCAGCAGTGGGTTCAACTGAACATTGGTACTTCTATCCCTTTCTTTCATCCTACTATTAGATTTCTGCCTTCCTTCCTCCTCTGTTGTTAACAACCTACAGGACTCCCTGTATCTGTATGTTTGTCTGTTTTCTTTGGAGTAATAAGGGTGGAAATGTCCACTTGTGAGAATTCACTGTTTAGATGAATGGGATAAAAAATAATATTGTGAGGGGAAGTTGCATTTGAAGCTAGGCTGTGTGGGAGTTGTGGGTGATGTTAGCCACCTGAAAATGGTTTGGACCTCCTGGGTGGAACTATTCTCAAGGGTTGGCTCGCGGGATCCTGGGGGGAGTTGATCTTTGGGTAGATGGTGCATAAATCACTTAACATCTTGAAGGACAGCCAAGAAAACACGTTTTAAAGAGCACAGGGTTTCCCCTTAGATTGCATGAGTTGTCATTGTTTACATAAGAATCAATACACAGCGATGGTGCCAGGCAGTGCACATCACAGACTGTCTGGCTATCATACGCTGTCCAATCTCTCTCTCTCTCTCTCTCTCTCTCTCTCTCTCTCTCTCTCTCTCAATGGTTTATGCCCCTCAGCTAATGGACTATACCACCGAAAATTTACTATAAGATCTGAAAGTAGAAGGTATAGTAAAGGTTGAAAGATTGAAAAAGAAAGGTATAGGTATCCTAACTCCCATACCAGAACTTATTTAATGGTTGCTATAGTGAAACTTTCAAAAGTTGTCAATGCTGCCTGGTACACAGTGAGTTCGGCAATATATACGTAGACGAAGGTGATGTTTTTGCTGCCAAGAATTTGGCCACGCTTTAGCATCCTGTAGACACAAAACACAAGGGACAACCTCTTGTGTGTTGATTGTAGCAATGCTGAGCATGGGTCATGTACAAAAGACCCTGTGTGTGTTCATTTAGGAGGTAAACACCCATCTTCATCCAATAAATGTGATGTTTTTATTATGGAGCAAGAGATTTGAGCTGTACAGGTTTTGGACTGGGTAAGCTTTGCCAAAGCAAGATCACGAGTAATAGAAAAATATTTTAGACCTGAATATATCTTTTTCAAGTGTTGTGGCTAGCCATGCTCAATTTAGGAAGTCGTGGAAGATAAAGAATCAAGTAAATTTATCTCATCCTGAATGATAACGAGTACAAAAACAAAAGAATTCTGAGTAATGAATCTTTTGTAGAAGAGCCTCCATGTAAATTACAAATCTCTGCATTGACTCCATCTCCCTTACCAAACCTCACCAATGACAATTTACCAAAAGTTATGAAATCAGGCACCAACACCGAAGACTCATAAAAAGGATTATATCTCTGTGGGAGCAACATTAGCATCTGTAGGTGCTTGTGTCTGTCTTGAGTTGACGCCAGCATCTGTGGATGCTTGTGCCTTACTTGAGGCAACGCTAGCACCTGAGGGTGCTTGTGCTTCTCCTGAGGCAGTGTCAGCACCTGCTGGTGCTTTAACCTCTTCAGAGGTTGAACCAGATCTATCGGGTTCAACTGTCTCATCAGAGACAGTTGCCAAAGCATGATGGGGTTCCTTCAAAAGAACCATGTTGCAGCAAAATAAAAAAAAAGCCACAAGAAGGGGCTCTTAGAGGGAAGGCTCCCCCACATGATACAAATGTTGAGGTAATATCACCTGCCTCTCCAAAATTAAAAAGCAAAGAACAAAGAATTTGAAAAGAATCCCTCATTGACCTAATAGCAATAGTAAGTAGTTTTCTTTACTATCCTGCAGTGGAATATTAGGGGACTATGGGCTTAATATGAGGAAATGAAAATACTTGCACATGACATTTCTCCTGTGGCCATATGTTTACAGGAGACTGTGTTAGGGAAATACTCCATGTCCAAGAGAATAAGTTGCCGAACTGTTTTATGTTGAGATAGATAGTGAAGGGGGATGTCTTCTCTGGTAGACATGATATCCCTTACAAGCAGTAGCCATCCAAATAGTTCTGCATAAAAGATACTCTATGCTCTGTGTACCTATCACCTGATTCTTCCATATCTTTTGAAGATATAGTGGGATTGATCAGTCAACTCCCTAAACCATATTTGGTGGGTGACTTTAATAGCAAGCATCCTGTGTGGGGTGACTTCTAAGCAAACTCCAAAGGCAATTTGATGGCTCATGTTATTGAAAATGAAGATATTGAATTTGTGCAGCGCTGGTGAAACTACTCACTATCACCAACAAACTGGAACCATGTCCTGACTGTTGCATAGACTTCAACTAGAGTATATCAGAAAATTGGCATACTAGAGACCATTCATCAATTATCATGAACACAAATGATGGGCCACCCATACTACCATGGCAGTGTTCAGAAAAGACAGATTGGCCAAAGTTCAAGGATCTCAGTGAGATAGGGGGAGATGGATGCATTTAACAGTTTGAATGGTGCCATTGACTTCCATTGTGGCACCCTCCACAATGTTGGAACTGGTTCAGTTTTTCAGTCTAGGAGGCTATTCAAGTAGCCACCCTTTCTATTTTTGTTAGAGGAACTTGGAATACTACATTGGGCTACAAGAAGGGCACTGACCCGATGCTGTAGAAGAAGAACAGAGGAGAACTTTTGTTTTATAAGAAATGCTGAGTGCAGTTTTGTCTAGCAATGAAAGCTGCTCATTGACACCCGTGGTCTGCCTTTGTGTTGAGGATTAATATCAGAACTCCGCATTCTGTTGTGTGAAAAAAATTTAGAACAGCGTGGGCAAATTTCCCCCTAGCCTGCCCCAGCTTTTCAAGTTAATGGACATTGTGACAGATTCATCTGAAATTAGTGATGCTTTTGCTGAACATTTTGCAAATTTATCTAAGAAACCTGAAAACTCATTAGGTTATCAATATAGACAGAAACAAGACCAAAATATTTAAATTTTAAGAGTAACGAGAATGAATCCTGCAATCTTTTACTGAAAGGGAATATGTTGCAGCGCTTAGGACGTGTAATGATTCAGCTCCAGGCCCTGGTGATATTCCATATACTATGATTAAAGATGTATCTAAAATACAAAACTTTTTATCAGTATTATAAATAGAACGTGACGTGATACTGATTATCCCAGTGCTTGGAAACTATCATTTATGTTGTCTTTTTTAAACTTAGAACTGGGCGAGTTTATAGCATCCAGTTACTGACCAGTTGCTTTGACATCTTGTCTCTGCAAGTTGATGGAAAAAAGTGAATGTTAGACTGGTCTGGTATTGAGAAAAAATGACATCTAGACACCTGTTCAGTGTAGATTTTGACGAATGCACTCCATGACTGATGTTTTACTCCATCTAGAAAATTCAATATGCGAAGCATTTGCATCCAGGCAGCATCATTTATCAGTATTTTTGGCATTGAAAAAGCATATGACACCACCTGGAAATATGGGATTATTAAAATCTTTGACTAAGGCCTGAGAGGAAAACTGCCAATGTTTATTAAAGCGTTTCAGAAAGAATACTTCAAGTTCCACAACGGAGTGTTTTGACTGTGACCTTGTTTGTTCTAGCTATCAGTGGGGTCACCTCTTGTCATTTATGTGCACCTTATTTGTGGACGACTTGTCAGTCTCTTTTGCAGCTTCTTGCATGGCAAAAGCTGAGCACAAGATCCAAATGGGGCAGAGATGAATGGCTCCAGATCTCTTCTAGTAAGAGTGTGGTTATTCAGTGTTATCGAATTCGTGGAGTGCATCCTGATCGAGATGTGTACTTGAAGGACCAAAGGATTCCCTGCGTAGAGGAAGCCTGTTTCCTGGGATTAACTTTTGACCACAGCCTAATGTGGGTTCCTCACTTGAAGATTTTAAAGGCTGTTTGTCTGTAGGCCATGAACATTTATTTTAAAAGTTTTGTCTCATTCCACATGGCGAGCAGTCGTCTAATACTACATAAATTGTACAAAGCATTAGTATTACCAAAGATTTTTTATGGATGCGAGATCTATTCATCTGCTACATCTGCAAACTTTTAAGATATTAGACTCCATCCATCATGTTGGAATCAGACTAGCTGCTGGTGCGTTCAAGTCCTCACCAATTCTTACTCTTACTCTGTATCGCCGATCAGCAATGACCCGCTATTGGTGTAGATTACAGAGGCTATCTGGCTCTCTTGCCTATTGGTTAGCAACAAGACGCGACTTTTTAAGATTTTATCAGGGACATGATAAATATCCTCTGCCTTTTGGTTTTAGAATAAAGCAAATTTTAAATACTTTTAATACAAATATAAATAGTTTTAGCTTTTAGGGTTTTAGTGACGCCACCCTAGAAGTAGGTGCTTCCAAGGGGTGAAGAGATACATGGTTGAAGAAATGAGGGATTTTTGAGGTCTGTGGATAAGCACAAGGACTCTATGTGGTTTTTAACTGCCAGCTCATGTCAGTATTGCTGGAAATGAACTAGCAAAGATAGCAGTTGCCGAACTGATCCCTGTGAATTGCCTTCTCCCTCATCAGGATTATTATCATTGCACTTTTGGTATTTGGCGAGAGTGGTGGAACTCTAAAGGTCCCTATAAAATGTGAGAGATATCTAGTGAGACTACCCTTTGGAAATATGTCAGCATGCCTCGGAGATGGGAGAGAGTTTTATGTCGTTTGAGGACTGGACACGTCCGTCTAACCCACAGTTCCTTGATGACTGGCGATGTCCGACCTTATAGTGATGCTTGTTTGGTCCCCTTTACTGTGAAGCAATTGCTGATCGAATGCCCCAGTCTTGGTGACCTCAGAAATCACTACCTCTCTGAGACTCGCTTTGAGGATGGCAGGTTTAGCCTTGCAGCGATCCTTGGAGGGGAAGTGGAATATGGTGCCAGTGACATGTTTAGATTTATGAGGAAGCTGGTCTTTCTTTATAAACTTTAGTTTTAATTGTTTTTGTATTTTTAACACTTTTATTTTTAAGAATGTGATTTTATTGATTCTGCATATTAGCCGATGTTGGCGTCGATGACCTTTGTGGTGTGGACACCAGATAGCTGACTGTTGATGATAATTTTTTTCGCCGCCAATGAACTTGCAGCTGTGAAACCAGATAAAGTAATCCGGTTTGGAGATGTGAAGCAAATTACTTTGGCTTTCTATGGTTTAATTGTATTGCATGACGTTATTTATGCTTTTTGGTTTTATTTCGTAAAGAAAGGGTTACTTTGGCTTCGTATAGTTTAATTATATTGCTTGACGTTATTTTTAATTTTTGGTTTTATTTCTTGAAGAAAGAGTTACTTTGGCCTTGTACAGTTTAATTGTATTGTATGACGTTAGTTTTACTTTTCGGTCTTATTTAATTTGCCCTCTCCCAGTAGTTATATTTCCCTTGCATGAATAGTTAGATTTACCTCCGATCTGAGCATGACACTGTCAAGATTTAATGTGCTCTCTCTCTCTCTCTCTCTCTCTCTCTCTCTCTCTCTCTCTCTCTCTCTCTCTCTCATTTAAAGCTTTAGGAAACCGTAGTCCTCAATTTTCATGGTGTTTGCGATCTTATGCATCATCATTAGCTATTTGTGCAAGCCATATTTAGAGTTCGGAAAGGGTGTTCGTAAAGAAATCATTGTGAAACATAGCACCAGGTTGACAACGGCGATTAGGATTTTATGCTATTTAAGAAAGACCCATAACTTTGTCTTGTATGTCGTCTGAACGATTCACATTCCATGCTTGTAAAGGCCAGTCAGTAAACGTAATGATTTTCATGTTCACTAGAGTTAAGTGGTGCATCTGCTCTTGTTGGCGTTAAATGGTATAGAGTGTTGAATAAAGTTTCAAAACCTAAAAAGGCCTTGGCACTGTGAAACAAGTGAAGAGTTGCAGTTCTGATCATGTTCTAAGGTAAAACTTTCTTCAGTGCTAAATGATAAACAGTAGGGGAAGTATTTGGAATGAGTGATAATTCTTGTAAAACCTTGTAGTTTCGCCTTGCAGAAAGAAGGTAATTCAGTTTCAAGAATTCGAAACTTGTACTCAGACTACAGGTATGGTATTTTAAGCCAACGCATATCTTGCAGTGCAACATACCATGCAAGGGCATCTTAGAAACCTTATTCTTTCTACACATCATTTATGAGATTATGCAGAAAACATATACTGTAGTTCTGATGATCGTAAATCCAATCTTTTGCTCTACCATTTCAAGATTGTGATGTCGAGATCATGTAATTCATATTTTTTGTTTATCAGCATTTCTGTACATTATGACAGCTACTTTTGGGGGTGGGGGGTTTAGTGCCGTGAGTCCACCTCACACGGTGCTCTGTAGGTATAACTTAAGGTTCTTTGCAGCGTCCCTTAGGCCCGTAGTTGGAATTCGTTTCTTTTTACTGTACCTCCGTTCATATTCTCTTCCATCTTACCACCATCTAACAATTGTTTCAACTTTATTTTCAGTGTTGAATGATATCGTAGGGCCTCGATTTTATATTCCAGTTCCAATTATGGCAGCTAAAACTGTTTGTATGAAAGGATACTTTTTTTTTTTTTTTTTTTTTTTTTTTCCGAGTGCTTTTCAGGGGAAGGAAATAGTTCATTATTTTTATTGTTTGGGGCTAGTGAAAACGTCATATGTACGATTAATGAGCTGGTGACCTTTAATAAAAGCCAGGCACCTTTTACAATGTTGCATCTCACCCATGCAATCGCTGCCTGTAGCTACAATACCTTGTTTCAGTCATAAAACTCGGAACCAGACGATATAGGGCTATTGAAATCCTCTGTGCGAATATTCAAGTGTCTTTGTAGAATATGTTTAGGAGAGATATAAACGCAACTGGGTTGTATGCTGTTGAAGATTAAATTTCACTTGCAAAATATACATTGAGAAAATTGAAATATCTTTACAAAAATCTTCCTAATGGACTGAATCGTACTATTAAAAAAGTTAGTGGGAAATGGTAAAAATCCTCTCTAGGAAAATTACAGATGTCTGGGTAATATTCTGAACGGGAAATGAAGTGCCCTTGCAAAAATCAGTTCCGTAATGTATGAATGTAGTTGCAAAATCCGCTATGGACAAATGAAAATGTGCAAAATAGTATGTTTAACTGCAGTATCCATTTTGGGAATAACAAAGTACCATTGCAAGTTCATTATTATATTATAATTAAATTGTTCACAGAAATTTTCTTAATTACCCTGATGCAAATGTTTCAGTAGGGTAAATAAAACAAAAGAAATTCAGAGAAAAAATAGTATTGTGTCCTGAGGAAATCTGCCAGTGTGATATGTAAATCGCCTGGAAAAGATTGCTTGGCTCTAGCTGCTTTATGGACCAGTTGAACGCCCCAGACAGAGTTAGCTATGGAAAGATCAAAGCACTCTTGTAAAATCTGCTTTACGTTTAGAAAACTGCCCTTGCAAGATTTCGTGGTGGCGAGGTTAAATTGCCTTTACATAATTCATTGTGTCGACTTTGAAATGTCACATGCAGAATCCATTATTGGAATATTAAACTACCCTTGTAACATTTATCATGGGAAATTTAATTGTCCTTGTTTTCAGCTTCATGTAAGCACCTTTGTAAAATCCAGTGAGATCAGTAAAGTGCCTTCCCCAATCCACAATAGGGAGAATGAAAAGATCTAGCAAAATCCATGACAGGGAGGCTGAAATGTGCTAGAACAATTCATTATGGGATCATTTTGTATTGCTAAATTGTCTTAATCTTGCATCGTTTTGCTAGGTCGAGTTTACATTATCCTTCAGAGTCTGTTGTGGAAAATAGAATGGTGTAGTTGTTGTAAGTTCAATTCTTAATAGGGTTTGGTTGTTGTCGTAAGTAGGATATATTTTCTACATCAGTTATCGGTCTTTTTCACTTTTAGATGTGAATATTTGAAAATATGGCTAATTAGGTTATTGTTATTTATGTTATGCCTGTTGTAGTAAATACAATTTGCTGAAATTTTTAAATTGTAGAACGAGGATTTAAGACTTAGAATTATGGAAAATCTACATACTTTGTTTTTTGAAATGTATTATGACAACCTACTATTGGTTAAAGTTCTCGTGGTTTTTATGGTTTTATATAATTGAAGACTTTAAAATGGTTTAGAGCATGTAGCATTTGATCGGCTTACATTTAATATTTGTTTTTGTCGTTCGATTTGTAGATCTGCATTTGATATTTCCGATCTTTTGTTTGCTTATGGAGTGGAACCATCATCAAAAGTAGCTCTATATTCTTGCTTAAGCTATACGTCTGTTGTATGCTTCATAGTCAGTAAGAAAAAAGTTACTCATAACATTTTCTGCAAGAGCTGACGATGAATGGAAGATAGAGAACTACTTACGAGCACCTACCTGATTCTGGGATTTTTTTTATTTTTCTTCACTTTAGTTTTAGCCCTGGGTCTGATTCTCAAAGAAAGTTAGGATGCTATAACCCTACATACTGGAGTACGAATAAGAAAAAAAAAGGAAGTCTTAGTTCTTTTACCTCATTAGTAGTCATGGTTTTCTATTGTCTCACTGCTGTAGTTCAACACAGACATCTTTATAACATCCTAATTAGCTCTCTGAGTTTCCAAGTGCAGAATTGTGGTTAGGTATATCTACTTAGAGGTGATATGTTAGAGCTACAAATCTCTGAGACTGATGCTTACACAGGAAAACTTCTCAATTTCGCATTCAAGACATACTTACCCATTCCAGGATTGTATCTAGTTTATTCTGGAGAGGAATTCTTCTTCTTAATTCAGGTACCAATCTGGAATGGGATGCAGAGACATCATAGAATGCTGACTTTAACAGTAATGTTCCACACTGGAATCTGGAGCCCAGTATGCTGATCCAGAAATCTGTTAAGGCACGTAACCCATTCCTCTGAGTTAGACTTGGTATTCAATTACTTGAGAGGTCAATGCATGTCAGTTTAGGTGCAGGTGTTCCCTGTTACTGTATTGAAGGTTGATATTTTTTAATATTTAATTGCCAGCATGCTGATTCTTGTAGCATTTAACTATAGAAATTTGTACCATGTTTACAGATGTGTGATGTTTGAGGTAAAAGTATATTGGAAGTAAGTTGAGATGTGGAAAGGTGGTATGTATTTCCCGAAGCCCCCACACAGGCCGTTTCTGCATACCAGATGCTTTGCCTTTAAAAGGTGCATTACTGAATAAGCAGTGCTGAGGTGTCTTCTGCGTCCTTTCCATACCCTGCCACATTGCATTTTACTTTACTCTCTGTCCATTCCCAATGGTATCATACCTTCGCCATCTAACTCCCTTAACATTGCCATGCTGTTATTAACTCTGGAAAATCCCCCGTATTAGTCTTTTCACATGAGATATGTGTAAATAACCTGGAAAAAAACAGTAAGGTATGCATTACGTGTAGTTTTATCAGGTGTTCGAATGTCAAAAATGTATACAGATCCCAAGTGAACGCAGAGCTTGTGTATAGCCATTGGGAGAAGTTGTGCATGCATCCTCTGGGGCTATTCCTTAATGGATACTGTAGTGTTTGCATATAGTTTCTTCCAGAAGTTTATTTGTACATAATTTGCTTATGGATGGGAATGTTGGTAGAAAATATAAGAACAAAATAGCTTTATGGGATACTATTAATTAGACGAAAAAAGTGTAATTAACCATTGTGAGAGTGTGTATATATTATTATTATATATATAATATACACACACAGAGTGAACCCTCGGTGTTCGCGGGGATAGGGACCACAACCACACGCGAATACAGAAAATCCCCATTAAATTGTTACCCCCCCCCTCTAAAAATGCTTATAACTGTTCATTTTAATAGTTCAAACACCAAATACTGTACCCTGTATATCTTAAACTAAAACACTTATAACTGCCTATTTTAGTGGGAGTATGTACACAAAGGTAAATAAAGATCAATTCACAAAACTTGGTTATAAGAGTATACAATTTCAGTAAACAGTAAACTAAAATCAATCATAAAACTAAAAAATGCACTGAAGTTTCTTCGACACAATCAAGTTTTCTGTACAGCTGTATGAAACTCAGTCACAACCCATGAAACTTTCAGCCACTGCCCAGTGGTGGCCTGTGTTTTTGGCACCTTTAGCGGTGCCAGACGCATGATTATGGCTAACTTTTACCTTAAATAAAAAACTACTGAGGCTAGAGGGCTGTAAATTGGTATGCTTGATTGGAAGGTGGATGATCCACATACAAATTTGCAGCCATCTAGCCTCAGTAGTTTTTAAATTCTGAGGGTGGACAGAAAAAGTGCGGATGGACAGACAAATAGCCATCTCAACAAAAAAATAAAAATAAAAAGAGGGGAAACTCCCTCACAAAGCATTGGAGCTACAAACCAATTGGCAACCGGGAAAGTTGGTGCCCTGCTGTGTGGATTGGCTACTCCCAACCCTTCCAGCCAATAGTGTGTCATCATGAAGCCTGCATCAGAGCAAATATAAAAATTGTAACGTAAATATGAATGCATGCGCTCATTTGATGGCTTCATGAACTTCCTGGAGTTTTAGTTTTCTATTCTTGTGTTAATGATACAGTGATTCATATTTCATTAAAGAGAGAGAGAGAGAAGGGGTGAACTGAGTTATGGTTACATCGGCTAAACAATAAAAAATGTCGGGTCGATAGTTTTTTTATACGTATTACGATGATAATAGATCAGTATAATACAGTATATCTTTCCATCAACCATTCTCCCTTTCTCTCTACTATCTATCCATCTCTCACATTCTACTAGTATCCTTTAGCGTAAAAGGAGAGAGAGAGACTGTTTGCCCAGGTGCCACCCTTCACGCGGTCAATAATTATGTCAAGACGATAGACAGGTAGGCCTACATCTCTCCCCCTAAGTGGGAGACTTTGTAACAGTAAAAGATTGGGAAAAGCAGAATTGTGCTAGAATCTTACCTAATATACTGTTGGTGTTATGTGAAAATTAGCAAATAATTATATAAAGAAATGTATTTGGTCACAAAAATAACATGAAAATACAGTAATTAGTGAATATTGCTCTACAAAGAAATCCGTGAATTAGTGAATATCCGCCATGTGTTTGGAGATATGTCCCACAGAAAAATCCGCGATTATCTGAAGCTGCAAATACTGAACCGCGATATAGCAGAGCCCGCTGTATATATGTGTGTGCACTTGTGTACACAAGTACAGTATATATGCACATAATTTTTTGTTTATGCATGGATGTGAAATGTAGATACAAGGAGGATGCTCTGAAAAGGTTCAAAAAGAATGATCTTGGGATATTGAGATGGTTAGGTCACTCGGAGAGAATTGAAGTGATAATGTGAAAAGGTGTAAAAGTTGGAAGTATCAGGAGGAAAGAAGAGGGGGAAACAGCTTTTGCTGGATGGTATTGAAGAGTTTAGGTTGAAAGGGCCTTTTGTATCCAGGGGGTGTGAGATATTTTATGTAGCAGATTGTCAACACATTATATATACATTTTCTGTAGTTATCTGAAATGGATTAAGTTTCCAAAGCATTCTTTATTGAAATCCATTCTTGCTTCAACAGCCCAGAGATGAACAAGCATTTAGCTGTGTGTGTGTGTTTTTTATTAAGTTCCTGATTAGACTTAACAGCAGCTCCCTCTTTTCACAGGCTTAAATGTGAATTGCTTAATGTTTCATAGTGCTTGGGTTTGTATCCTGAATTCAGGGATGTGTCGAAGTCATTCATCAGTTGCTTAATGAATAGAACAGGTTTTAATTCATTCTCTCTCTCTCGGGACCACCCCGACGTAGTGAGGGACTCTTCAACCCCTGGAATGTGTTCCTGGGAGTCCAAGAGCCCTAAATATCATTAAATATTAATTTGACCTAATTTTTGTGGAATTTGCCACTGGTTAAAATTTATTGGACCTGATAATTAGGAAACGGTATCATAGCTGGGACTGGGTTTATATCTGAAGGTAAATAGTGGGAACTGTGGTTGGATCATCAACTACCCAATAATGTTTGTACCTGAGAGATATCAGATTGATAGCTCAAGGGCGGAACTATTCTGCAGGGCTGGACTCCAGGGATGGTCTGGTTCTGGGGATAGGACTCTGCAGTCTGTCCGGTTTGCTTATTATATGAGTAGGGTGGGGACGATTGTATTCTTGTAATACAGTCCAAGCAAGCGGGTTTGGCGCACACTTGGGACGCTCTTTATTATGTTGTGCCATCCCCTGTAGGCTAGGGTAAGGAGTGGACATTTAGGAGTCGGCTCTCATTTGTTCCATCATTGGAAGAAGAAACTCCATGAAAGGCTGATGATATCTTTTCAAGGTTTTCAGGTTTACTTTTTTTTTTTTATTATATTCGATCTTAATGATTAGTAGCATTAAAGAATCGAGTACCCCTGGACCCTTTGATGATACCATTTTGGCATAGATGACAACTTCTGCACTCTCCTCTGACAACCTTTGGTTGGAAAAGGGTAGAAAACCCAGTGTAATTACACTGGAACCATATGCTCCAGCACTGAGCAAAGGGAAAGTAACCAGCAATGTATGTGAAATAGGACCAGTTATGTTTGAAATCTCTTATGATAAGTATTTGATCTTTAATGTGGAAGATCGAATTGTGATATTTTTAATGTGTATAGAGACATGTGAAGTGTTGAGGCCGAGAGCCTAAGATATCACCTGAAGGTTGAGGAAAACTGACAGTAGAATCGACCTCAGCAAACAAAAGTGAAAATTTAAAAGCACTATTGCTTCCTTGGGGAGTTAAATTAGACTGATCAGTATATGCTGTTTGGAATCACACCGAGGGAAGGATATTTGCACCCCAACTGATGATGTACGTAGAGAAACTTGTAGAAGATTTAAAGGATCAAGGTGTAATTGAGTTGAAAGAATGGTCATCATCAATGGAGCCTTAGTTCCACTTCCAGATTTAATTGTTACATTTAATTCAACACGGTTACATAATAAAAGCAGCATGGTTGCAGTTTAAGGTCAAGCAATATATCCCAAGACCGAGATGTTTTTATTACCAAGAATATGGACATACAGTAGGGTCTTGTAGGCAGAAGCTAAGTAGGCAAGCCTGCCACATGTGTTGAATTTTGTGAACCAGAGCATGGTGTATGTTATAAAGAAGCAAGGTTGTGGAGAGAATCTTCCATCTTCACAGAATTGTGATGTGTACATCATGGAAAGGAGATACAGACATTAAGAGTAAGTGAACGTATCACATTTAGAAAGACAAAAGAGAAAGTAAGTCAGTATGTTAGACCTGGAATATCCTTTTCCAGTATTGCTGCTAACAGAAGAAGAAATATAAATGCTACCAGGGGTGCTTCCCTTGGCAACGTAGGGGGAGATCAGTGGCAACCTGTACTCCCACCTCTTTGGAGGCTGTGCCAGTGGTATCTGAAACTCCTGCCTCTTTGGAGGCTGTACCAGTGGTTTCTGGCGCTCTTGTCTCTTCAGAGGCAGCACCAGAGATTCCTGGAGCTCCTGCCTCTTCAGAGGCAGTGCCAATGATATTTGGCACTCCTGCCTCTTTGGAGGCAGCACCAGTGATTTCTGGGTCTCCTGTCTCTTCGGAGGCAGTGCCAGATGTACCTGCCACTCTCGCCTCTCTGGAGGCTGTACCAGCTATACCTGGTGTTGGCTTCTTTAGGGGATGTGCCAGTTATGGCTGGCACTCCTGTCTCAGAGGCTGTATTGTCAATATCTGGTGCTTTTGTCTCCCTGGAGCCTGCACCAGCTGTAACTGGTGCTCCTGACGTTATGGAGGATGCACAGATTTTGTCTGATCCTCACACCCCTCAGGCAGCACTAGTTTTGCCTGGTGTTCCTGAGATTGATAACCCTCTGAAAGGGAAGGTAGCCATAAATAATAAGTCTTCTTCCGGTAAAACGAAGGAGCAAGGCAGTAAGCTGAAAGCATTTAAAAGAGGCTCCAGTGTAACGTCCTCAAAAGCAAAGTAGAATTCATTCTTTTTCTCCAGGTTGCTCATGTCAGAAGAGTCCCCACATACAGCTTTGCAGGACACAATGTTTGGAAATGACACGTGTCCGAGCCCAGGAAAGTGTACAGCCTATCATTCCAATTATAACAAATATAGGAAGTCATGGTGGTGTAGCTTTATATATTTATAGTGATATACCACAAAATCCTATTAGTATCGAGTCTGCACTGCAAGTAATAGGTGTGCAGATCTGTTTGCAAAGCAAATATACAGTATGCTCTCTATCTACCACCTAGTGAAGTCTTCCTCATTGATGAATTGAAATCCCTTATTCAACAGTTACCCTTTGTGAATTTGGGAGATATGAATAGTAGAAACCCTCTCTTGGGTGACATCATCACCAGTCAAAGAGGAAATTGCCTGTGTTCCATCATAGAAAGTGGAAAACGTGGGAATCCTCAACACTGGGGAGTGTACACACTTCCACGTTCAAACGGGCACATTATCAGTAATTGATTCATCAGTATACTTAGTTTCTCATTGGACGGTTGGGTATCGCTCTCAGCTAGCACTCTGCTGGTCTCGCATTCGATTCTCTGACCGGCCAATGAAGAATTGAGGAATTTATTTCTGGTGATAGAAATTAATTTCTCGTTATAATGTGGTTCGGATTCCACAATAAGCTGTAGGTCCCATTGCTAGGTAACCAGTTGGTTCTTAGCCACGTAAAATAAATCTAATCCTTCGGACCAGCCCTAGGAAAACTATTAATCAGCTCAGTGGTCTGGTTAAACTAAGGTATACTTAACTTAATTGATTTTAATTGGAGAGTGTTAAGTGATAGAGTTACCAATGACCAATTTCCAGTGGTAGTGAATGTAGCTTCAAGTCATCCACATTCAAGGCTACCTAATGGAACATTGAAGCTGATTGGGCACCTTTCCATGAACATAGCTCAATAGATGACTTGGCTGATGACTTTCCTTGTGTAGATGATCCTCTTGACTTCTTGAAATACTGTACAATTATATTTTTGGTTGGTCTTCAGTCAATACCTAGGACTTCAGGCATATTTATCCGACGGCCAGTTTCCTGGTGGTCTTGTAAATGCCAGGAAACTCAGTAAAGCTGTGAGATCAGCTTTCACCAGATATCTCTGACGAAAATGTGAGTGTTACTGGATTGAATTTCGAAAAGCAAGAGGTCATTTCCGTATGGAAATTAAAAAAGCATGAAAGAAATCTTTGAAAATTTTCATATCTTCGCTAAATTCAAAAACACACCTAAACTTAGTTTGGAAGAGTTAGAAAAATAGCAGGCAAATTTACTCCTTGTCAAACTCCAGTTATCAAGATCAGTGGTTGTGAAGTAGCAGATCCCCAGTTAGTGGCAGATGAGTTTGCTGAACATTTTGCTAATGTTATAAAGAAAAATGATGACGACCCTATTCAGCTCAAAGAGGGCTAGTGGAACAGGTCGAAATTAATTTTAATGCATCAAGGAATGAAAGTACAATGTACCTTTTACTATGGGAGAATTTGAATCAGCCTTAAGTAATTGTAGTGAATCACCTCCAGGACTGGATGATATAACATATCCAGTGATTAAGCATACCAACGAAAATACCAGATTTTTCACGTTGTCATATTAACCGAATTTTCCGAGAACATATCTTTCGTAAGCTATGGGAGAAGTTAAAATTACTGTCTTTTGTGAAACTAGGGAAAGACCCATTCAAGACAAAATATTATCGTCCCATTGCACTGACATGTCTGTAAGATCATGGAAAACATAGTAAAACTTGTTCATGGAAAACATAGTAAAACACACGTTTGATGAGGTACTTGGAACGTGGTAAATATCTGTCGCCTGCACAGAGTGGTTTTCGAAGTATGCATTCGACAACTTACGTGTTGGTTCGAATGGAATCTTCAATATATGAAGCTTTTGCTAAAAAAACAGCATCACGTCATTTTCTTTGATCCTGAGAAGGCTTATGATACAGTCTGGAGATAGGGTATTCTGAGGGTCCTTTATGAATTAACCTGAGAGGTAATCTGCCTCTTTTTATCAAGGCGTTTTTTAAAAATAGGCTGTTTCAGGTTTGGGTAAGGGCAACAATGTCAAATATATTCATCCAAGAAGGAGTGCCACAAGGAAGTGTTGTAAGCGTAACCTTGTTCGCCCTGGCAGTCAATGGGGTATCCAAAATAATCCCCCCAGATGTAACATATACTCCATTTGTTGAAGACGTTTCGATATCTTTTGCAGCAACAAGGATGGCAGTTGCTTAATGCCGCTTTCATCTCTGCATTGTTAATATAGTAAAGTGGTCCGAGTTACATGAGTTTAGATTTTCTGCTAGTAAAACAGTAACCATGCACTTTTGCCGTATAAGTAGAGTTCCATCCTGATGCAGAGAATTCGTGTTGGTGAAACAAGGTTTCTTGGTTGATTTTTTTTATAGCACGCTGACTTGGATTCCACCTCTGAATTGTTTTACGACAAAATGCTTGAAAGCACTGAATGTACTGAAAGTTCTGCCCCACACATCTTAGGATGCAGACCGAACTCAGATGCTGAGACTAGACGAATCTTTAGTCGCTTCAAAATTAACAAGTGGATGTGAAATTTACACCTCAGCAAAGCCTAATAGCCTTAAAATGCTTAATTGAATCCAATAAGACTAGCTACAGGAGCATTTAAATATATCCCACTGAGAGCATGCTTGTAGATGCTGGTGAGGTCCTCTGGATCTACATTACCAATGTCTACTGGTTCGGAGCTGGTACATATTTCAGAGGCTCCGTAAGTCCTTAACCAGCATTTCTATTAGACATGAAGAGCATTGGCAATTTTATGAAAATCACCCAAAGCAACCTCAACAATTTGCTTTTAGAGTAAAATGTATTATCAGGGAATTAAACATGCCAAGGATGGAGCTTTTAACGGCTAGGTATTCAGTTAGGCCCCCACCCCTCGAAGCTTCCGGAGGTAAAATTTTGTAGATATTGTAATTTTACCAAGGCTGAAATATCCAATGAGGCCATGCTGTTAATATTTTTAGATCATTCCTCGCAACATAACTCCATTGCAGTTTTCACGGGTGGCTCAAAGTCAGATGCTGGCGTCGGCTTTGGGGTGGCCTTTCCTGATATAGAAAGAAGCGGGAGATTATCATCTGTTGCATCTATTTTAACAGCTGAATGCATGCGATTTTAAAGGTCTCAAAGGAAATTTTAACTCAGAATGGAAATAGTTTTACTGTATATTGTGACTCGAGAAGTGTTCTTCAGTCGTTGAGTCTTTCAACTCTAAACCCTCTGGTTTTAGGAATTTTGGAATGGCTGCTTTTAGTGAAAAGAAGAGGTAAAGAATAAATTTCTGGGGGGTTTCTTCCCATGTTGAAATGGTTGGGAACGAGCAAGCTGATGAACTTGCTAAGTCAGCAGTCACCTCCTCAGAACCCAGATGACTACCACCATATCGTGATGTACATCCTCTAGTTGTCTAGTAGATCAGAAAATTAAAAAGTTTTGGGAAAATATTTTAACGAAACAAAACATGCGCAATATTACGTCCTGGAAGGGATTTTATCTTAGCCTATAATTCTCGCTGAGGGTTGTAATATAGAGCAGTTATTTATCTTTGTGAGGGAGGCGGGCCTCCTTAGCAAAATTTAGATCATATACACAAGTATGTGTATGTATGGATAATATATTTGAACATATATACATATATATTAGATTTTTTTATATGAAACTCCTTTTAAACTTCTTTATTTTTAGTTTCCTTTTTAATTTTATTACGGCGCCTTATAACATTTGGTGTTGCGACGGCAGTTTTAATAGACATTCTCTCTCTCTCTCTCTCTCTCTCTCTCTCTCTCTCTCTCTCTCTCTCTCTCTCTCTCTCTCTCTCTCTCTCTCTCAAGAGGAAGTGCCTTTGAAAGAGAGAGTTGTGATGTATTTGCCCTTGAACATTTACTCCAGAACTGTTGGAACTTTCAGTAACCTCCATCGACTGGTTCACGGCTAATTACAAACATGACTCACGGATGCAGAGGTTTTTGCCTCTGTTGGGAGCATGTTATCATTAATTAATTTTAAGAGACATGAACAACTCAGTGATTGAAAAAAGAGGTTTGTACATTGGTTGCTGCTGCTTTAAAGTAATGGGGATGCTTTTATGTAATACTTCCAGGGAAAGGAACCTATTTATTTAAATCCAATTTTGTTCGGTTTCTCACAATCAGTTAATGTACCTGGAACTGTAGGTATGGGAAGGGAAAAAATCTGTGCAAACTAAGGGGAATTCTGTGAACGACGGAGAATTCTACTTTCTGGAAATAACTAATAAAACTGAAGGTTTAATCTCTTTTGGAAATGTCTAGCACCTTTAACATGCACACGAATAGAGGGAGAGCGAGAGTGTAATATTTAAGTTTAAACATTGTATTCTCTGAAACGGGGTCACCTGAACCCAGCCCCCATATATTCATGGCACGAAATAATTGAAACCGGAGACTGGAGTGTTTACTGTATACTTGAATATAGCCTTTTAACATCATCCTTCCTGATTGGATCATGGGGGATCAAGTCTGTGGATGGGGAGACGAGCCCACCCCCTTTTACAAGCGTATATAGAATAGCAGAAATAACAGGATATTTTTGGTGCGAGAACTTCACATTTATGTATAAACAGTATATACTAATGTGCACATTCATCTTCCCGTCTTCGAACATGGGGGCGAGTGGCTCGGAGAGAGAGAGAGAGAATGAGAATGCAGTGGTCATTGCCATCCTCATACGTGAACTGAATCACGGATAACCCCAGTTACAGAAAACTTACACAAGATTAGGTCCTTCTCATATCCTCATGGAAGACCATGGCAGCACATCACACCCTCTAAAAATACACTGACCATTCACCTGTAACGCGCAATTTTGCTCCTCCCGGAAATTAAGGCCCATCAGTGCCAAAGCCTTCTTCCTTTCCAAATATCCAGCACTTCTAGGCCATCATCTACTCATTCCTCTAAACACTTCCGACACAAAGCAGTCGGAAAATATGTAATATACCTTTTCATGTCTGCTAACCATGTGTTAACTGTACAATCTTAACATTTTGAACCTTTTCATTTCTTTTTTTTACGTCATGTGTCGGAAAGCAAAATATTCATACCAACATCATGTTTTGTTTATTCACATTCAGCGTCTACGCTTCACTTCCCTTAGGGGCGTTGGCTTAACAGTCTAGTGATACAAGCCATGGTTGGAATGCATCACTAGACTGGTAAGCAGTGACAAGTCTTCTGTATTTTTTGTACACAGCCAACTAGATTCCTTGCTTAACATAGAACTACGCTCTTTTATCCTACCGTAATATGTATTTATTTCCAAATACCTGTACAAATCAACCACTTCCAATGTGTCTCATTCCATAGTAACATTAAATTGTTCCATCTTAATGGCTTCCATGTACTCTTATAACCTTATCCTTGCTCACATATACTTTACTTTCTGCTCTTGTAAATACTTTGCACTTATTCCTGCAGTTTCTCTTCGCCATTCTCAACACATATATGATCTGTAAACACACTATCTCATTTCAGTAATTGTGCACTTATACCTGTATATCATATCTAATTTCCTTTTCGGGCTTCTTGCATTTACAAATTCGTAAATGTTTTGGTTCTGTCATAAGTTTAAATCACTCTCAACAACTAAACTTCGATACCATATCCTCAGACCCTTCACATTGCCCTTATCAGTTCTGTGTAAGCGTATGTATGGGCCATGTATATCTTCTGCACTTGAGTTTCAGACTTCTCAGATAGCTGTTTCAGTCATCACTTTTCCATGTCTAAATCCACACTGTTCATCGCCTCAGACAGACCTGACAACCATACATCGTTGTGTTCGTTACAGTCCAGCGTTCTCTTTCTAAACAAATCAGCTGTCACCCATGCACATTGAAAAGCAGAAAACTTAAAAATTAAATCTTTATTAGCTTTGTCCCGTTGCTAGGTAATCAATTGGTTCTTAGCCACGTAAAATAAATCAAATCTAATCCTTCGGGCCATCCCTAGGAGAGCTGTTAATCAGCTCAGTGGTCTGGTTAAACTAAGATATACTTATTATTATTGTGTAACATGATAATAGGGTAAGTGGTTGAAAGTGTTATTTAGAAATGGTCCTTAACAATCCAAGAAGCAGTGTGTGTGTGCATGATTAATTCTGCTTGAGGGTTGATATACTGCTAATGAGTTTTTCTTAGTATATGGAGTGGCTGATTCGTAAAAATTATTTGCCTAGAACGTTAAGCAGATTCTGCACTTACAAAATAAACATGACAGTGCATGTTATATTTTTGCTGGCAATCTCTACTAGATAAAATCGATTTTTGGTCCTATATAAATTATATATATATATATATATATATATATATATATATATATATATATATATATATATATATAGTGTATACATGTATTGACAGATATATGTATGTATGCATGTTGTTCTCACGATGCCAATGGCAACCATGCTTCTCACCCACGTGGGATGTGACTTTCACACGCAACATCCCACGTGAGTGAGAAGCATGGTTGCCATTGGCATCGTGAGAACAACTGTCATACATACATATATCTGTCAATACATGTATACATTATATATATTTATATAGGACCAAAAATCGATTTTATCTAGTAGAGATTGCCAGCAAAAATATAACACGCACTGCCGTGTTTATTTTGTAAGTGCAGAATGTGTTTATCTTTCTAGGTAAATAATTTTTATGAATCAGCCACCCCTTATACTAAGAAAAACTCATTGGCAGTATATCAACCATCAGGCAGAATTAATCATGCACACACACACTGCTTCTTGGATTGTAAGGACCATCCTCTCTAAATAAAACTTTCATGGTCTCTTCCTCTTCCTAACTTACGAATTATGCAAATAATTCATCCCCTAGCCCCCTCTACTCTCTCCATTTGACAAAGTACTTTTAAAAGTCTTTGTGCTTCATCCTTACATCATAACCATTTTTCCACATTTTTGTTGTTCTCTTCTTACTTGACATAAACACGGCAGGTGCGTCAATGAATGCTTCCACCTCTTTCATTTGTATTCCTCGAGAAGAGTGGATTCGATTCTGTATATATTCTGACATTTTCTTAATTTTATTTAAGCGTCTAAACGTTTTGTAGAGTTCTTGCTTCTTTCCCGATTTGCTTACTGTGTGTGTGTGTGTGTGTAAAGTGTATCCTCTTTGGTACTTATACCCATAGGTATTATGTCCATTCTTCTACCGTTCATTCTTGGCTTCCATTTACAGTTATATCTTAATTGTTCTGGATGCCAGCAGCCTCCTTTTTTTTATAGAAATACTAAAAAATGGCGATTTTTCCCAACAGTTGTGATTTTAATGGTTCGTTGTTACATAACCTGTTAGGCCATCTTCCATAATCTTTTCCCATAGGGAACATGGTCTTCGTGAAAGTGCTGTCAGGAGGTTTTTTCAAGCTATCCCTGGAAGTCGCGGTATTCTTAAACATTCCTAGTATTTCTGGCGCATTGTTGCGCATTGTTGAAAATAAAATAAAATGTTGGGACAAAAAATTGAATAAATGTGTTCCTTTTCATTTTATGTATATGTGCACAAGCATTTTACCCCTCTCGCTTGAATTATATGCTAAAAATAGTAATAAGCTGTATGTAAGAGTACAGGTGTGATGCTTTTGTTCGTTGGAAGTCTCTCTCTTGTGTTTTCCATAGTACAATAGAATTGAACTCCGGGCACAGGGTGAGCGTTGTTTTACAGGAGTGTGGTATTCGCTAGTAAATGTTTACTGTTTACTGTGATGTCAGATATTACTTTATAGAGGATTGGAAAAGGTTTTGCTCTGAGAAGAGACAGACAGGGAGGTTCTTTGCTAAAGTTTTCTGATTGCAACATATTAATTGCTTTTATTTTTATTATTATTATTATTATTATTATTATTATTATTATTATTATTATCAGTATTATTATTATTGCAGGATATATAAAAAATTCGTAGGGTTTAGGTTTATACTTCGTGTGTTGTTAACATTGAAGTGACACCATCCTGTGGCGATAATGAGTATTTATTTAGCTAAAATATTTACGGAACTGCATCGGTGGGGTGGGGGTTAGTGTTGTCAGTGCACTATAGGCATTACTTAGGTTCTTTGCAGCGCCCCTTTGGCCCCTAGCTGGAACCCTTCATCCCTTTGACTGTACCTTCGTTCATATTCTCTTTCTTTTATCTTACTTTCCACCCTCTCCCTTTTAGTGTCAGTTTCCGTTTCGGCGCTAAATGACCTCTTAGGTCCAGCGCTTGGTCTTTGGCCTAAATTCTATATATTTATATATTCTATGAAACGGTCGTCGGATTGAATTTTAGAGTTAGGAAATGGCTTTAAAAAGAAATTCAGTGTTGTTTCAGTCAAATTGTCGTTGATACGCACTAGAAACTAATCTCCGAAACTGCTCTATCTATATATATATATATATATATATATATATATAAATATATATATATATATTTTATATATATATATATATATTATATATATATATATATATATATATATATATATATAATATATAGATATATATAAATATATATAAACATACACATATCTTTATATTGAAAATGTCATCAGGCTCAAATATATATATATATATATATATATATATATATATATATATATATATATATATATATATATATATATATATATATATATATATAATATATATATTAAATATGCGCGCACATATCTTTATATTGAAAATGTCATCCGGCTCAAACTATAATGCATATAGGTTAATGTGAATTAGGTCTGTAATTGAAATAATGTAGGAAGCAATTTTAGATAATGAGAAGCGGAATCTTTGGAAATTTAATTTATAACTTTACTTCATATCTATTTATAGTTTATGAGGGGTCCTCGAGTGTTTTATGAGTGGTCCTTGAGCTAAAACCACACTGATGAAAGGGAGAGTTCTGGAGAGCCGCTTCGTTACCTTTATTTCATTTACTTAAATTTATTTTTTTAGAGAGAACGAGAATATTTTATTTCATCTGACAAGCATAGTAACTGGACATATCTTTTCCCACGAATAATTAGAATCAGCGTGTGTGACAGATAAAGAAATTTAAAGAAAATTCAAGAGTTGTTGAAGCAATGATCGTAAGCCCGTACTAGAATATTGACGAAAATGAATCAAATGGAAAGTGATAGCAGCCATGGAAGAATTTTAGTGTCTCTAGTTTTAGGCTAATAAGACCGGACTCGACTAGAAGTCTCCTCCCATGGATACACCCCAAACTTGACAATAAATTGAAATGGTCATTATCTGGAGAGTGAGCAAATTTTTCTTGGTTTTGCTGTTGTGATTGGCACTTTGGAGCTTTCATTCCCCAATCAAGGCCTTATTTTCCTTCCGGTTTCGAAGATACTGTTTGGTGGATGGCAAATTGATAATAAACCTAGCAGTGATATAAAGTCCCTTTTGAACCTGATGTCAGGATGATATTTTTGTGAATGGTCTTTCTCCAGCTAGCAATATATATTATACACACACACCTTCTCAAGTTTCTTCTCTCTTAAGTCTTCCCTCTGAAATTGTCATCATGAAGAAACGGAAAACTCGCATACATTTTTAATTTGGGAACAGTGCTGATAGAGATAGGAGGAACCATTTTCCGGTAGAGTATTTTATTTAAGTACCTGAGAAAGAGTTTACGAGGAAAACAGTTGTTTTCAAAATAAATACCTAATTTAATGATTTCCTCGTGGAAACTAAACCAGGAAGATGTATGTGTCAATGCCCTGTGGCACCGAAGATACGTGGATGACACGTTTCTGCTTTTTAAACACGATTTTAATGCTGACGCTTTTCTGGGGTTCGCCAATTCCCAGCACCCTAATATAAAATTTACCCTGGAAAAAGAGTCGGAAAATACGCTTCCATTCTTGGATGTGTTGGTTTCTAGGAATGACCAAGGTTTTAGTACGGGAATTTACCGCAAAGGAACGTTCACGGGTCTAGGAATGAATTTTTATAGTTCTTGCTATTTTAATTTTAAGTTGAATTCGATTGTCACTCTCCTCCACAGGGCATTGACACATACATCTTCCTGGTTTAGTTTCCACGAGGAAATCATTAAATTAGGTATTTATTTTGAAAACAACTGTTTTCCTCGTAAACTCTTTCTCAGGTACTTAAATAAAATACTCTACCGGAAAATGGTTCCTCCTATCTCTATCAGCACTGTTCCCAAATTAAAAATGTACGCGAGTTTTCCGTTTCTTCATGATGACAATTTCAGAAAAAAGCTAATTGATATAATACACAAAGAATTACCAGCCCTAAACTTGAAACTTATTCCTAAGAACCCAGTCACCATTGGTTCTCTGTTCATATACAAAGACAAGCTGAGTCAATGTTTACATCCAACGTTGTATACAAATATATTTGCCCTAGATGTAGTCGAGGGACCTATGTTGGATGTACAAAAAGGCTACTAAAAGTACGCTTGGACTCTCATAGAGGAGTAAGTTTTAGGACAGGGGGTAGACTGTCCAATCCAGAACAATCAAATATTCGGAATCACTCAAAGATCTGTAAAACACACATAGAGGCCAAAGATTTCCAAATCATAGGGCACGTACAAAATGAAAACGAACTTCACGTCTTAGAGTCCATAATGATAAAAAAGCTAGTTCCATCGTTAAACTCGCAGAATTCCTCCATCCAATTGTACATTACGTAATGGCCCGTTGCACTTCGTCTTTCGTTTCTCGGTCTCTGAAGGTTCTTCTGTTTAATTTCTCTTTGATACTGCCCGCTGGGTGGGTGTTTTACTCCGTAGTGTTTTTGCGCTTTTGTGTTTCTTCTTTTGGCAGTATTTATTTTATTTTGACCTTCAATTTTTTCGTTCTTTTTTTTTTTTTTTGCTGGTTTTTACTAATTTTATTTTGTCTCACTTTAAATATATTGATGTAACCAGTGGTGTCAAGATTATTTTACGTCTTTTTACATTTTTAAGTTTTTAAGTTTACGTTCTTTTTATATCTTTGTATTCTGATTTGTTTTAAATTTCACTATTCTGCTATATTTTGCTTTTACTGAGGATGTCAATGTAGTAAATATGTATTTTGTCGAAATATTCTAAGAGTATTACGAGTAATATGGTGTTCAAATATTTGCAGCCTTGAAAATGCAACCGAGATGGTTTGTGAAACGTCGGCACAATAAATCATGAAAATGCTCTGTGCTTTCCCTCGTTACCCCGTCGATGTGGATTTGAGCAGTGGCTCCTGTTGTGATTGTGTATATATATATATATATATATATATATATATATATATATATATATATATATATATATATATATATATATATATATATATATATATATATATTTTCCCTTGCCTAAGGGTACAGTCTGGCATTTATCCTGCTTTTCGTTCACTTTACTGTTTTTTTCTGAAAGTGTGTAGGACAGGCTGATGAGAAAGCAAATGTTGTCTGGTGGATTATCAGGAAAGTACCTTCGTCTTTACCTAATCTTTTCCTTCTGATTGTTTTATTTCTAAATCCATCCTGACTGTCCTCCCCCAGAAGTTGTGGCAAACCTGGCGGATTTCTTTTGCCTTACAAGGTGTGCTGGCCCCACCATGCTGACCAGTTGCTTCCAGCGTTTTTTCAGTGACGCATGGTGACGTTTATTTTACTCAGCAGAATTTTTGTAAATGTAAATACTGTTGTTGATGGTATTGTTCTTTACTGTTCAGTTGATTTTTACAATGTTACTGTTAAGAGTATTTATTAGGGTTGATACCTCTTTTATGTTGTTAATTTTAATTATTTCGGGAGACATTCAGCTGAACGCAGAGCCTGTTACTCATCTACTGTAAGAAAAGTTGCAGAGTACTTTACTCTCATATTCTGGGCTTAAAGTCAAATTTTCTTGATCTTCAGAGTTGTGCCCGTAACTACGATTTGAAGTTTTTATCAGAGTCTCTTGTAAGTAGTAACAAGTCAGAGGTTGAGATTTTAGTCCCGTGGTTCGATGGTCCTGATTTGATTTATTGTTGTAACATCCCACATGCACGAGGTATGGCTGTATATACTAAGTCCGGACGACCTATTTATCGTCAGAAAAATTTGGAGTGTAGTTGCCATGAAGTTCTTTGTTTTAAAATTTTCAGTAAGTGCTACAATGTTTATGTATTTGCCGTTTACCACAGTTCAAATTTCGATAATTCTATATATCACTGTCTTTTGGAAAGGATTAGTATGGCTCAGTCACAGGATTCAGAGGCTTCATTCGTTATATGTGGAGACTGTAATTTAAAGCACAGTGAGTGGCTAAATTTAGATTACACAGATCATCATGGCCAGTCTGCTATTGAGTTCTGTGTATCCAATTTTGTCCAGCTAATTGAGGAACCCCCACACATTCTGGTAATAGATTAGACCTCATATTCACAGATATTCCGGCTATTGTGAAGTCCAAGGTCTGTGAATATGTTAGCACTTTTGATCATTGCGACAATGAGAGGGACATATCTGTCAATCAGTGTATTCCAATGCTGCCATTGGGAAAACATTCTGGCTGAAATCCAGAGCCAGTTGGGATTGCATTATTGAAGCTTGTCAGGCACTTAATATTTTAGTTGCTATATTATATCTTGATCCAAAGAAGTTAAATGAAATGCTGATGGCTATTTTGATAAGATATGTCCCCAATATTTTAGTTGCAATATTAGTTCCTGATCCCAAGAAGTTGAATGAAATGCTGATGGCTATTTTGACAAGATATGTCCCCTGAAAGTTCATCAGATTTAGGATAAATGACGCGCCATGGTTTGGTGATACATGTAGACAAGCCTACCATGACAAACAGACCAAATTCAACGCAAGGAGAAATAATCATTCAGATGAAAATTACATAATTTTTGTTGTTGAGTCTCGCCTTGCTGCGAATAGAACTTATTATACAGCTGAGAGAGGTTACAATAATTCCTTGAAGAGGAAACTTGAAGGAATTACTGAGCCTTATCTGTGGTGGACCAAATTGACATATGTCTTTGGGTCAGGCTCGTCTTCATTCCACCACTACTAACAGATTATGGTAGATTGGTTACTGGCCACAGGGAAAAGGCTGAATTGCTTGATCGAGCTTTTGAAGCTAAGGAATCAGCTGAGGATGTCCCTCTCCCTGATACTTGTCATCCTGAACCTATTCTTACTAAATTTACATTTTGCTCCAGGTATGTTAAGAAAATTCTGGATACTCTTGATAACTGGGGTAGAGATCATCCTGATGGTGTCTTCCATTTGTTTTTTAAAAAAGTTTCTAGCGTGTTGTATCTCAAGAATACTAGATTCTATAGATTTTTATGTTAACGTATCTTTGTGGATGAGTGCAAGCTTAGTAATACAGTGCCTTTTCCAAAGAGTGGCATATCTGCAGACTGCAGTAGCTACAGACCAATTTATATTCTCCCTATGCTCTCTAAAGTTGCTGAAAAACTTACTTTTAAGCCACTATACAATTATGTAGAATCTAAAGGATTGTTAGCAAATAGTCAGTATGCATACAGGAAGCGGTTAGGTACCCGTGATGCTCTTTTAGACTTGACATGCCATTTGCGAGAGAACCTTGATAAGGCTTTTGAGTGCAGAGTAATTCAAATAGAATTTATTTTGTGCTGCTTTCGATTTAGTAAATCACAAGGCACTTATAAATTTCAGAATCTCGGGTTGGGTGTGTATGTTTTACGATTACTTCAAGATTTCCATATAGGTAGGCAGCAGCAAGTTGCTGTGGACGGGATCTTTAGTGAATGAAGACTTATCGTGTTTGGAGTTCCACGGGCCAGTGTTCTTGGCCCACCGTTATTTTTTATGTATACAAGTGATATGGTTGTTGGCTTGGAAAGCAACATTATACGGTATGCCGATGATGCAACGCGTATGGGTGTAGTCAAGTCTCTACTTATGAGAAGTGAAGTTGCCCTCAGCCTCAATCAGGACATGGACCGGATCAGGGAATGGTGTACTGTAGTCGGTGGGGTATGAGGCTGAACTCAAGTAAAACAAAAACGCTGTTGATTAGCAGATCTCGCACAGATTTCCCACCCCATCCTCCCCTTCAGGTGGATGAGTCTGAAGCTTAACTATTCTGGGTGTAACTTTTGACTCTCATTCAACTTTTGAGGAACATCTAATGAAAGATCCAGCAAATGCCGCACGAAAGTTATGTATTGTTCATATGCCCTCGTATGTTTGTAACAGTGATAAAATCGATGCAACCTGTGTTGTAGGTCATTTGTAACTTCCTTTACTGGAATACTGTTCTCTGGTGTAGATGTCTGCTTCTGCCAGAGATATATCTCTTTTAGATATAATGGTTCGTGGTGGTAGGTTTCTGTTTCCTAATAATAGCAGTTATGACTTGGACCATTGATGGATGGTCTCTTGTTTGTCACTTTTTCATATGTTGTGTTTCAACAGCGATCTTTCATATTCACAAGTGATTCCTGATCCCCATTATCTGCTGCGAGCAGCCAGATTCGCTGAACGGCAGCACCAATATGCTGTAAATGTGCTTCGCTGTCTAACTTCTTAGTTCCAGAGGAACAGTCTCCCACAGGATGTCGTGCATTTGGGACTTTAGAAGTGCAAGCGAAAATGCAATGTATTTCTACCCAAATACTATTCTTCTTGGATTTTAATACATTTTTATCTATGTGTATTTATTAATATTTTTTTCTTTTTAATAAGTGGGATCATCTCTGTATTTTTCTTTACTTCCTCATACTTCTTTTTAATGAACACCATATTCTTTGGAAGCTTGAATTTCAAGTCAATTCAGTAATTTATATATTTCACCTTCATTACGGCGCTGAATAACCCTGATGGGTTCCGGCGCTTGGTCTTCAAGACCTAAATTTCATAATCAGTCAATCAATGGCCCCTGTGGGCTTGTTCCACATGAACGGGTTTCATCTTCTGAATAATATATATATATATATATATATATATATATATATATATATATATATATATATATATATATATATATATATATAATATATATATATATAATTCAACATGACGGTGAGGCTAGCCCTCGGTAGTACAAAACCAGGCGGCGTGGAAGTAGACAGCATGAAACATAATTCACTTTATTCCTTATACAGCGACGTTTCGAGACCAATCTCTCATCATCCAGGCTAAAATCAAAGATAAAAAACTGATAAGCAATACAGCATAACAAATTATTTTTTGTTGACACGCAAAATACATTGAATAAAGTAAGGCAAAATAAGATACATCGTTGAAATAAAAATCACGCTACAAGAAAAGAAACATATTTAAAGTTGAGAGTAGTTAAAAGGCACCTTGTCTCAACGGAGTTCAGTTGCTGTATAGAAAATGCACCGAAAGTAAACAAGAAGAAGGGCGTGGTTTAAGCTATGTACAAGGGAACAGATGAAGAGTGGTTGTTTAAGGTGGGAACTAGTTTCTTTATAGCTAAAGATTCTAATATTGGAAAGTGGTGCTCATATGGGCTTGATAATAATATCTTGAAATCCTTATAATTTATATTATTTTTGCAAGATTTCCCACGATTCCTAATGTTAGATAGTTCTGGGTTGGATAGTTTACACCCTGTACGGAAACTGATGCCCATATGTGCATCACATCTCACCTTAAGCAGGCGGCGTGTGTTGCCAACGTAAGTCTGCCTGTTGCATCGGCAGCTAGTATAAATATAGACAATACCGGACTGCATTAAGGAGGTAATCTCTCTTTATGACGCAACATACTACCAATAGTCCTAGGGTTCATTAAGCCAGACTTGACATCAACAGCCGGGAAATAATTAGTTAAAATTCTCCTTAAGTGAGGTAAGAAAGAGGTGTCATGCATATACGGAAATCGTATATAGAGCTTAAGTTTATGGGCCAAATGTATTGCTGCTGGAGGATGAAATGAAATATCCAGCGTTTTCCTGACATATTTCATAAAGGAAAACGCTGGATATTTCATTTCATCCTCCAGCAGCAATACATTTGGCCCATAAACTTAAGCTCTATATACGATTTCCGTATATGCATGACACCTCTTTCTTACCTCGCTTAAGGAGAATTTTAACTAATTATTTCCCGGCTGTTGATGTCAAGTCTGTCTTAATGAACCCTAGAACTATTGGTATTTTTGCGTCATAAAGAGAGATTACCTCCTAATGCAGTCCGGTGTTGTCTATATTTATACTTGCTGCCGATGCAACAGGCAGACTTACGTTGGCAACACACGCCGCCTGCTTAAGGTGAGATGTGATGCACATATGGGCATCAGTTTCCGTACAGGGTGTAAACTATCCAACCAAGAACTATCTAACATTAGGAATCATGGGAAATCTTGCAAAAATAATATAAATTATAAGGATTTCAAGATATTATTATCAAGCCCATATGAGCACCACTTTCCAATATTAGAATCTCTAGCTATAAAGAAACTAGTTCCCACCTTAAACAACCACTCTTCATCTGTTCCCTTGTACATAGCTTAAACCACGCCCTTCTTGTTTACTTTCGGTGCATTTTCTATACAGCAACTGAACCTGTTGAGACAAGGTGCCTTTTAACTACTTCAACTTTAAATATGTTTCTTTTTCTTGTAGCGTGATTTTGATTTCAACGATGTATCTTACTTTTTGCTTTACCTTATTCAATGTGTTTTTGCGTGTCAACAAAAAATAATTTGTTATGCTGTATTGCTTATCAGGTTTTTATCTTTGATTTTAGCCTGATGATGAGAGATTGGTCTCGAAACGTCGCTGTCATATATAAAGAATAAAGTGAATTATGTTTCATGCTGTCTACTTCCACGCCATACTATTTTTATATATATATATATATATATATATATATATATATATATATATATATATATATATATATATATATATATATATATATATATTTATATATATATATATATAAGTTTTCAATGAAGTTCACGATGGATTTATTGAGCCCCAACATTCCAATTGTTGCGAGAAAAACGATAAGTAAAAATTGTGAGAAATCTAAAAAAAAATTCGGTCTTATTTTATTCTTATTAGGAGTCTGACTACTTATCCTCATTACATACAAGAATCATACACTCATTACTCGTCCACTCAAGCACAGTGATATTTATCACTGTCCACACCTAGAGAAAAGATGTGCGTGTGCATCATTTTTGTAGAGTATAACCACTTTCTGTAAAGAGTGACAATGAAACCAACGGAGTCCCGTGACGTCACTACAGTTAACAGCTTGACAAATGTTATTACTTCAGTTCACAAAACTTTTAAGTACATTTTCATTGACTGATTGCATGAGTCCTTCTCTCAAATGGATTCTCAGTATAAATACACGTGAAACAACCCCCAAAAGAGTTTTTGATTTTTTTTTTTCACGATAGGGCAACATTAAAAGGTGCTTATAAATTTTCGAGTTTAAATGCATGTGAAGATTCCAATATTTCATCATTGCAGATATTTGCGCCCCCTCCCCGCAAAGATCAAATCTTTTTCACGTAAACCCCTACTGCTGAAGTAGTTTAGATTTTAAAGGCGCTTGTTTCGTTTCGAGATAACAGAGGCGGTAAAAAGACATTTCCAGGGAAAGAAAACGATCTGTGCAGATTTTTTTTTTTTTTTTTTTTTTTAAGTACAAAATTGAAGCAGTGCTCATGCTCAGAAAAAGAGCACAGTTTAATTGGAAGTGCTGTAAAAGTATTTTAATATTGAAAGTATGCAAAGTCTTCATGTTATTGTATTTATGTTCACTGTAAAATCTTACTATTTGCTTTAATGATAAAATTTTCTTCTTTTAAAGCGTTTCTTTCCCTTTGACGTCAAGAGGAAGTAGGAAGTCTAGTGCAATAAAAATGCTAATGCGGAGTTTAAACCCGGAACCAGAGAGACCGAGAGAGAGAGAGATTCTTTGTTTTGTGTCTCTGCCTGTGTCTTTCTCGTAGTCTTTTTCATTTTTATCCTTTTTACAAAGCGCGTTTCCTCATTACTTCTCCACTGCATATACTGACGTGCTTATTGTCCTTGTAACTTTTCGGTTGGCTTAGGCAGAATTAATAATTCCAAAAACTATATATGTTTTTATGTCTGGTTACGATTGGTTGAGGTACCAATGAAAATTCCAAATGAGAACCGAATAGAGTTTTCTTCTTTTAAGGCTCTTTCTAGGTTGTTCTTTCATGCGGCCGGCAGGAGTTAAATTTTTTTTTGTTTTTTTTTTTTTGTTTTTGCTGTACTGTTGCTTTCAATAAAAAAAATGGTTACTTTTGTTGAATTCAAAACTTCGCCAAAATTTTGCAATCTGTAACCCTGGTTTGCACCATGAAGGCCAGGTTATAATGTACAGTTTGCAAAGATTGCACGTAGTTCACCTTCGTCAGTGGTAAATTTTCCATTGGTTCTTAAATAGAAGAGATAGAGGTGATTTAAGTCTTCCGCCCTGATAGTGATGATGTATCACTACTCATGAAAAGGAAGTGTTGAACAGTAAGTACAACCAGCTATTGCCTTAGTACGCCATCAAATAATACGAACCAGTAATGTTGCGGTTTTACTCTTGTAAAACATTATACGAGTGAGTTGAGTAGTTTAAACGTATTTCAACTACTTGAAGAAAATGAAATACAAACACCCCGGTTTTGCGGTGCCCTTACGGCTTATGTATTAGGTATGATAAACCGTCTTTTATGTTAAGACGATGTAACAGTTTTTAACAATTTTTATAATATTTTTTTGGTTTGTTAATGGTACAGTGCATGGTGGTTGGTTTGGCAGAGTTTGTCTATCTGTTATCTTGCTCCTCTGCTTCATATGATTATTTTTGGGTGATCATGGCAGTAGATTTGAAAAGAGCAGGCGATTTGACGTCCTTCCCCATATATCGCCCAGTTTGTGTAGATTTCAGCTTTATATGTATTTTGTATATGTATAATGCATATTTTTATATGTACTGAATAATATCACCGTTATGTATGTTTTGGAAGTTTGTAATTGATATGTGTCATGAATTTAGTTAACTCAGATACGTAAACAGGAACCTTTATGCAACAGAGAATTATGGCTTAAGAAGGATGGAGATGTTAGAAATGTGGCGGTGCGTATTATAGTTAATAAGTTATTGTTGATGAAAGAATGGATCAGATTTTTTTTTTTTTTTTTTTTTTTTTTTTTTTTTTGTGGAAAGAATCGATGATGACAGGAGGGCATAGAGATTTCCTAGATAGGGCGTGAGAGAAACCGTAAGAATGTGCTCGACCTGCCGGTGATGGACCTGCTTTAAGCATCTTGTGTTTGTGACTCAGACAAATTATTTTATTCTAGATATTATCAAACTTTTACGCTAGAAAAGAAAGCTACTTGAGATTAAAATAATCCCTCAAGCCTAAAACATTACAATCTCTAATATGAAAGTACGTCTTAATTCTCTCTCCATCAGGAAAGCTAGCTAGATGCTTCATTCAGTAGATCAGTTACAAGGCACGATTTATTTATGCTTGTAATTTGACTGATTCTATCACATTTGTTCGCAAGCTACTTGATCAGTGACATGGAGTCTGTGTCCTTTAAATCCGTATGTTATTGATTCTCTCTCTCTCTCTCTCTCTCTCTCTCTCTCTCTCTCTCTCTCTCTCTCTCTCTCTCTCTCTCTCTCTCTCTCAAACAGCGTCTATACTTTCCCCTTTTCTCGATGGTTAATTGGGCGACATTCTTTGTCCAGAAAAAGTTATGAAAATTATCTTGGTATGTTCTAGGTATTAGTTATTTCATAATTATGATAAATGTCTTTGGGGCGAATGAGCGCTGATATTTTCCCTTACAATAATTTAGATTTAGAGTTTTTATTTGTACTGTATCACACGAATTCATCATTGTAACGCTTTGCTTGTGGAACAGTTCTTAAGGTTACAAGGAAATTGTTCAAGAGATGTCTGTTTACTAGTCTGGGAAAGATGTAAATGAAATAGATTTTAATATCCTTTTTGTGGGTGTGTGACTTTTAATATGCGTAGTCTGTGTTATTCATTCAACTTTTCTTGGTATCTTACATTTGTCAAGGATGGCATATCGAGATCCCTACGTTTAATATTGGAATGCATGTTGTCAATGTCTATCATAGCTCAGTTCTGAGGCCCTGCATGTGTAAATGATCATATTCTGGATACTTCCAAGCCATTGGAAGGACATGGTATCTGTTTTCATGTACCTCAAATCTCCCCTCAACCGAATACAGCCATGGTGACGAATAAGGAAAATATCGAAAGCGCTTTAGGTTGTATTAGGGAATCTCCTCCTGATTCCCCTCTACCTCCAGATCATCTTAGTCCCTTAAGTTGATGACCTCACCTTCTGTACCGATTGTTGATGACCCCCTTGCAGTATACCCGTATGTTTATGGTGGTGTAGGGGACTCAAGCCAACAGCCCCTACACCAACATAAACATAGGGGTATAATGGAAGCCCAACTTACTGGCATCCCTTGTAAAGAAAAACATCACTTGTGGGCCCTCGCTGAAGGAGACGACAAACAATGTGGTTTATGAATTTTTTTGCCCCTAGGAGGAATGCTGACCTTCAGTGAAAGCTACACGGCAGGACATTGACTACATTTTGACGGCAATTACTGACACACACACACGGGAGCCATCTTCCCACACTACGCAGACAAGCACGACAAGAAACCATTGTTACAAGAACTGATAGACAACACCAGAATAAAATACAAATGCAGGACATATCGGGACATTACAATAACAGGCTGTATGTATAACCACAAACCAGCCCACGCTAAACGTCCACAAGGAAGGAGATAGGGACCTGCCCTCCCAACAGCCTCAGGCAAAGGAGACAGGGTCAAGATCACCGCCAAAACAAGCCCTCCCAGATAACACAGAGAAAGAAATTAATAATTTTATAAGTAATATAAGAACTAGAAGTAAATTGTAAAACATGCAATAATGTAGTTACAATATATAACATGTAAATATATAATGAAAATAACTAAAATAACTAAGCATTGTACATAAAAGTAATAGCAACCCCCCAAATCCCAACTGCCGTCCTTTGGAGCTATAAATAGAATGGAGGATGTTCTTGTACTTTAGTTCTTGCTTGACAAAGCCTACGACACAGGCTAAACGGACCATAGCAAGTAAAGTAAATTGAAACCACACCCGCCTGTGTGTCTTTATAAATAATTTGGAGAAAGATTGAAAGCAGAAGTGAGAAAATATGAAAAAGTCAGTATTACAGAAGTTAATGCCCCAAAGATGATCGCCTAGAACATTTTATATATATATATATATATATATATATATATATATATATATATATATATATATATATACATTTTATATATATGTTATATATTACATTTTATATATATGTATATTTAGATATATATATATAATTATATATATGTATATTTAGATATATATATATATATATAATGTGTATATATATGTATGTATGTATGTATACACACACACACACACACACACACACACACACACACACGAGTGGAGTCCTTTAGTAGGCACTTCACTGCTCTTAGCCAGAACGTGAGGCTTTCAACACTTACTGCTTTGATACAAGCTTTCATGGACTCGTATATAACATGGAATTCGAGCTCCCTCCATTTCATATTGTAACATTTACAGTTTTGTATATTGGGCCGAATATTGCCAGTCTGACATTCCCTTGAAATTAAAAAACGGAAAAGCATTTATAGACATGTTTCTTCCAGGAATTTTTAGGAGATATATTTTTTGCATTCATAGGCTTGTCAAATTGCAATTTTATTTTTCCTTTACCCTTATGAGAAAAACGATATATAAATATATATATATATATATATATATATATATATATATATATATATATATATATATATATATATATATATATTGATTGATGTAAATTCATATGGGAGCTTTGTTTATAGATTGCATAATTATTAAAATTTGTTTATATTTTTTTTAACTAGTATGGATAGCTTGGGATCCTTGAAAAAAAATTAATATATGTGATGGGTATGCAGGTCTTTCTAACATTTGTATTTTTTATACTCTAGGTAGATTATTTTAGTTATGGCGTCTGCATATGTAGGGTGTTAAACGTTTTATTAAACTTTTATACACTATGCAGAGTGGACGTGTGTATGTATATGTGCTGTGCAGTACATACATAAATATATACTTAACACGTGTGTGTGTGTGTGGGTGCGCGCCCTTTATCAGCAAGGAGTACTAAAGCTGCAGTGCAAAGGAAGGATGGATAAAAGAAGCGCAGGTGGAATAAAGAATTGGGAGCTAAGCTTAGAAAGAGGAGCAGTTGGTAGTAGGGTAAGTTTATGAAGAAAGTGATAATTTGGTCGGGGTATAGAAAAGGAAAGGGAAAGCAAGAAAAATGGGCAAGAAATGATGAAATGGTTGGGATGAGATCGGGCAGTTTCTTTGTTGAAAGAAGCAAAACCACAATGAAGTTAATGAAGAAATGCTATTTGCAAGAAGTACGTTTTGTGCGAGAAGAATGTACTCCTTTGGATGTAATATGCAGAAGGAAGGCACAAGTAAAAGGTTCAGGAGCGAAGGGGTTAATATAAATGGCTGAAATTGTTGAAGCTACTGTTGATGGAAGTAGGTCAATTTAGGAATTCAGGAATAAAGAGCACAATGGATATGATGAGATGAAGTAAATGTGGTAGTGAAAATAACCTATAGGTTGAGCTCGGCATGAAAGTATCTGGATGAGGGAAAAGTTTCCTAGAGAGGGGGGAGAAAGATAAAAGGCTATTGGTGAAAGGGAAAGGTGATAGAGGAGACCGTAAGAATAATAAAGCATAACATGCTTAGTGAACAGTGTATGATGTATGAAGAATCTTGATTCAGAAAGTGATTCAGAGAAAAGGATTGGTGAAGGAAGAGAAGTTTAAAACCAGGAAATTGGTATGTTGATCAAGTGCTTGTGTATGAAACATTTGTTTGAGACTGTGAAATGATGGAAATGAACTACGGTTTATTGACATGTAGAAACCTCATGACAGAAATATGTTGTCAGTGCTAGTTATAGTGATTGTTTATGATGAAATACCTTGTATAAGGATGTGTACGTAACAGATCCACTACTTTAATGTGTAAGCGGATGTCAGACTAGGTACGTCTCCATGGTCTTTTATATGTAGTTTAGTTGAAGTGTCGAGTGAGAAGCGGCTGCAGTTGGAATGTAGGACGTCCGTGTTTGCGAACGAAACATTTTTGAGCGGTGATACTAGAGAGAACCTGATACATTTCTTGAAAATCTAGCGTCTGTAAGAAGTGGAAATTGAGGAGGGAAAATTGGAAAGAGTAAGGTCATTAGGGTAAAGTGAAGACTCCAGTATGAAGTGGTACAGGTAGTGGGAGAATACAAATGGTTGACAAGTGATTGGGGATATGAATCACTTGGGTGAATGAAGGGATTGATTGGAATTTAGGCAAAGGAAGTGGAGAGGAGGTGGGGGGGGGCGGTCGGGCAAGACTTGGAACGAAGGTAAGGGTTGCTGACTTTAGTAATCTTTATGCAAATGAAATGTCTTTGTGGAATAAAATAAAGACAAACGTGGATGCTCCTCAGAGAAATAATTCCCTGCTGTAATCTTGAGTAAGCATGACTGGAAGGACGAGACATGCAGATAAGGCTATAATGTTGTTGGAAGCATTGGGAGAGACCTATGCGCCCCAGATTTGTTCATGGCATTTTGAACGAATTCTCATCTTTGGTAGTTCTGTTATATCGGCAATTGTTGTACCTGCTTCGATGCATATGTGAACCAGGTTTTGATGGTTTTATTAAACGTTGGTAGTCAGGTCTGCATTTGTGTCTAATTGACTTTTGAAAATTTGGATGCTGCAAACAAATTTTATTAATGCATACAGTGCGCCATGCTAAGGTGCACGCACGGCTACCCCCGACGGTATCTGCATTTCTGTGATCTTCAGAATTTGCGTCAAGTATTTAACAATGCTGCCCTCGGCTCATGATGACCTGACTAATCACTATGCAGAGTACCAGTGGCCGGAATTCGGGGAAGAGTGAGTGAGTCTAAATCTAGGTACGTGGTGTGAAATGCGTCGTTAACACACACATATATACATATACATATACAATGATATATGTGTGTAACTGAATCACGAAAATATGGAACGTGATGAATAAATAAAGAAAAACCACGAAGGAAAGATTGTATATATATATATATATATATATATATATATATATATATATATATATATATATATATATATATATATATATATATATATATAAATTTTTTATTTTTTTTTTTTTTTACACATACATGTGTGCCAAAGGGAGAATGATTTTAGGAAGGAGCCCACAGTTAATGGTATCGTTGAGGTCAATGTTAAAGAAATTGACGAGAGAGAGAGAGAGAGGGGAGTTATTCGCATTGAGATATGAGCTTTTTGGAGCAGGTCTCTGGGGTTAACTGAGATGGGTTTTCGGTTTTTATGGTTGTAGGATCCGTTCGCAATGGCCGAATTTACTACCGATGCATCTCGTTTGGAACAGGAAGAAGTAGAGCGGACGGTTTCCCTTTAGCTTCACTTTTCCCCCCTCTCCTTTTATTTTCCCTTGCTTCACTCCGTTGTGGCTTTATGACACCATTGAAATTTAATTTTTTGTGAAACTGAAAATGACTTCGCTTTAGCGAGGATGTTAGAAGTTCTTTGGGTTATATTTGGAATTAGAAACTTTAATAGAGAAGCCTTAGAAACAAAGATGTATGTTGAGCTCCGTGAACCTGCAAAACAACCTCGAAATTCATTAAGAATATTTCTTCCAGGTACAGGAAGTAGAACTTTAAAAGTACAACGAAGGTTGCATGTGCAGGATCGAAAGAAATTACATTTTTTCACAACATTTACTTTAACTCTGAAGTTTGAAACTTCATTAATGAAATATATCATCTACTTATATGATATACGAGTATATATATATATATATATATATATATATATATATATATATATATATATATATATATATATATTGTACATATTGTATTGTCAAGAGTAAAACTCTCACACGCCATCTCATATGTCAAGATATAATTTAAAAGAATATTCAATTACTCATTTGTTTTATCGCAAAGAACACTGTAGGCAGAATTCGCCCCTACTGACCTCTCCTTCACTTGTGCTGCTGTGGTAGGAATGCAAATCCTCGCCTGAGACAAAGCTGGCCAAGTGGCGATGGACTGACCATGTGCTCGGCGCCATCCTGGAACCTGACCATGCGGCCCCATGCTTGCAGTGACACGCGGTCACACCGACACCAGCGCCATCTACAAAGAGCTGGATCGTAATCCCAGGAAGCTATAAAAGATCTTGGAATGATGCACTCGATCTTTGAACTTGTCAGACGCTTCGCCTGGACTCTTGTCCTTTCCCTTGCTCTTGAACTGCCCACTAGACACACATGGCTGTCTGTGGGCCATAGTAACCCTTGCTGTGACCTTATTTGCTTGCCCTCCCATTCACTGACTCCCTGAAGACGAGGAAATCATCTCCTGCTTAAGGTAAAGTGCCAAATTTAAGGTTCTTTTAGCCAGTCAGCATCTCTGTCTGCATACAACTATTTTTCCATTTTTCCTTTTCATAGTGCGGTATTCCTACAGTGAGACCTGTATTGCTCTTTATAGTTGTGCTGTTTAATTTGCGAAGCATTGAAGTGAAATGTAACGTAAATCAGTAAAATTTGAGGTATTGGAGTTAGTTCAGTCTAGGCACCTTCTGTGTAATTCCTCGATTCCTTAATTAAAGTGCTATTTTCGGTTGAGTAACTATACGTGTTTCAATTGCAGATTAAGATTAGTCAGTGGTGGATCTCTGCATCATCTTGTGTGTGTAGTGACCCCACTACATCGTTTGCAAACCCTTCTGAAACAGGCTCCCATTGTGTCTCTTCAAGCACTTCCTAGTCAGTTGTGGATCTCTGCATCATCATGTGTGCATAGTGACCCCACTGCATTGTTTGCAAACCCCTCTGAAACGGGCTCCCATTGTGTCTCTTCAAGCACTTCCCAGTCATATGCTTCTTTCATCTTATACTATGGGATCTTGTTTGCCTGTCTCAGTTACGCTACCATTCTTCTGATATGTGTTACCTTTTGTAAATATAATTAAGTTAAACCCCAGAGTTTACCTAATTACTCCCCTTTTGAAGTAGGCCTTCAGCCGTATTTTGATGTGTATGGTTTTTACGTGACCTCAAGGCCAGAGTTCAAATTTGTGTTATCCAAGGTAAGTTGGGTATATCCCTAGTGGAACTCATTGGTTAAATTACTCCCCTTTTGAAGTAGGCCTTCAGCCGTATTTTGATGTGTATGGTTTTTACGTGACCTCAAGGCCAGAGTTCAAATTTGTGTTATCCAAGGTAAGTTGGGTATATCCTAGTGGAACCCATTGGTTAAACTAGACTCCCCAGCTAAGAACACATATATATTTACATGTATATTCACGTTTTTGTGTGTTAGAAGCTATGCTCATATATATATATATATATATATATATATATATATATATATATATATATATATATATATATATATATATGTGCATGTAGATATATATATATACACACACACACACACAAAGTGTGCGTGTGTGTGCAATGGTCGTGCAGTGGTATGATTCTTGGCTACCAGTCGAGAGGGCCGAGGTTCAAATCCCGCTGCTCACTGATGGCTCGGATTGCACCACTGCAAAAATCTAGCAGCCTGTCAACCTAGCGGCCCGAAAAATCCTGAGATGTTCACCAGGAGAATAGGTACCAGCCCAAGGGAATTAAACAGTGGGCCTAGCGACACACTGGCCACGTGTCATAGGCATTGGGACCTGTCCCCCACTGCCTGTCGGCCTAAGAAACAGGAGATCAGCACCTGCCCTATGAGCCTACAGAGGCCCAGGAGGACTATATATATATATATGTGTATAATTATATATATATATATATATACGTGATAAAATTTAGAGAAAGGGAGAGGGATTACCTCCTGTAGCAAACGTATATTGGAAGTGATTACTGGCTGTGGAAGACACCTTAAAAAAGCAAAAATGAGTTTTTGATTCTCATTCAAGTAACACAAGGTCAGTTTCACAACACTAAACTAATATATATATATATTTATATATATATATATATATATATATATATATATATATATATATATATATATATATATATATATGTATGTATATGTATATGTGTGTGTGTGTGTGTGTGTGATAAAATTTAGAGAAAGGGAGAGGGATTACCTCATGTAGCAAACGTATATTGGAAGTAATTACTGGCTATGGAAGACACCTTAAAAAAGCAAAAATGAGTTTTTGATTCTCATTCAAGTAACACAAGGTCAGTTTCACAAAACTAAACTTACTGAAAAGCAGCTCAGAATATTGATTTAAGGAGAGCCCTTTTTTTCCCCGATTTTTGTGTGTTATGAAGTAAGTGATGATGATAAGAGGCGAATTTCGACGAGAAGAACTAGGTGTTCCATTGTGATGTGGTGATGGAGCTCTTGAACCCCGGGAATTTGTTCGTGGGTTTGAGTCCAAGAGTTCCATACATCATTATTCTACTTTTCTAAAATTTTATTGGACCTGATGAATAGGAAAAGATATCATAGCTGGGATTAGATTTACATCCGAAGCTAAATAGTGGGAACTGTGGCAAGGACCATCAACTACCCAATAACGTTTGGACCTGAGAAATATCAGATTGATACCTCAGGGTCGGAACTATTCTTAGGACTGGCCATGGAATCCAGGGATGGTCTGGACTCTCAGGATTCTTTCTATCCGGTTTGCCCATAATATGGTTAGGGTGGGGATGATTGTATTCTTGTAATACCCTCAGTCTTAGGAAGCGGGTTTGGCTTACACTTGGGCCACTCTAATCATTTTGTGCTATTCCCTGTGGGGTGGGGTAGGGTAGGGGCACAGACTTTAGGAGTCTGCTCTCACTTGTGCCATTGGTAGAAGAAAAAACACTCCCTGAAAGGTTGATGATATTTTTTTAAGGGTTTCGGTTTTAATTTCCCTTGTTATACTTTAATCTTTGAGTAGTAGCTATAAAGATTCTAGTACCCCAGGGCCCTTTGATGGTACCATCTCGGCACAGTTGACGACTGCTGGAACCTCCTCTGAAAACCTTTGTTTGGAAAAATCTAAGAAACATCCTAGTGTAATTACGCTGGAACCCTATCCTCCAACAGTAATTACGCTGGAACCCTATCCTCCAACAGAGCACAACTTATGAGCTACCCAAAGAAAGTAAATATCGTCTTGACTTAACCTTTACTCACTTCGAAACTCTCTTTGGGAGTGGAAGTTTGTCAAGGTTCCTGACCTTAGAAACAGATAATGAAATATTGGCATTGAAATGAGAAAATTTCCTATTGAATCGACATTCAGCTCCTGAAGTGTCATTCAGACAAGAGACCAGATGTGGTTGATAGAAACCACAGCAAAAATTCAATCAGAAAATTACTTGCTATAAAAAACATTGATAATATAAAAGTACGTATAAAAGAACATGACAGTATGAACAGTGTACAGGGTTTTATGGTACTTCCTGATGATAATGAACCAATACAAAAAATTAAATTGCTGGGTTCCTTTAAAAAGAGGTACAACAACGTGCAAGATTGTGAAATATACAACATCACCAGTAGACGGAGTAATGGAAAAATATTGAGAATAGCAAGTAAAATTTGAAGGCCAAGAATTACTCTTAAAAATTAAAATATGGGCCAAAACAGGGAACTGAGACCGTATGTTCCAAAACCACTACAGTGCCAAAACTGTAGTAAGTATGGACATACAAGGAAAAATTGCAAAATACATCGTATGTGCATATTGTGGATCTGACGAACATGCCACACAGTGGATGTGTGGCGAACCAAAATGCGCAAATTGTGGGCAAAATCACATGCAAGGTCTAAGGAATGCATGTATTATATTTATATATATATATATATATATATATATATATATATATATATATATATATATATATATATATATATATATATATATATATATATATATATATATATATATATATATATATATATATATATATATATATACTGTACACATATACACACAGAATAAAAATTATTGCAGGAGAGAACAGGAATGCCTATGAAAGAAGCCAAATGCAGAATTGAAAGAGGAATTCATGATCCCGCTAGGAAACACGTTTTCTACTGTAATAAGATCAAACAATGAAACGGAAATGGAAATAGATAAAAGTAACAAAACCCTGGTAGATAAATCTCAGGGAATAATAACTACATTGCAGAAAGAAACTAAAATACCGAAGAGCCAAGAAACGAATACAAATCCTTATATGGATAATATTTGTTCAAATTCACTTGAGATATTAAGGCAAATGGAAGCACAAGAAAATAAAACATGTACTAAGGAAATATTAGAAGAAAGTTGTAATGAACTGGAAGCTAAAGATAAAAAGAGGCCTTTAGAAAGAACTCCACCTAAGACCATAACACCAAGTATTATTAGAGAAACATCAGTTAAAGTAAAGACAAAAGACCCAAAGAAAGAACAACCAAAAATGATAAGAATATACCTTTGTCTCCTAAAGTAACAATAAAACCAATGGAAGCAGATACCCAGGCACCAAAGAAATAGTAGAGGAACAAACCATTGACAAGGATAATTTTGTGAAGGGAGAGGAGATTAGTTCATCACCAATAATTGATGCAGCAAGAGTAAACGAAAAAAGAACATAAGAAAACACATGCTGATGTAATGAATGCTTCATTGAATTGTGCAAAAAAAAAACAGAAGCATAAAAGACAGTTTAACAATCACTATACGAATTTTTTTAGAATAAACAAATAATAAAACTTCTAGTATAGACCCCCACAAAAAGGGTTGTATGTTCATTGGATACCTTATATTATGTGTTATAAAGAAAAACAAATAAATGTCGTAAATAGAATGTTAGAAAAAATGCAAACTGATAATGCACACAAAGAAAATAACACTTGAACACACTAAGGTAATATTTTTAATATTATACAATGGAACGTAAATGGTCTGCAGACCAGATTGTGTTTAGGAGAAATACAATGATAACTAAAAGAATACTAACCAGTGATATTGTTTACAACACGCCAACAAAGCAATTATCAACAATAGGTAAATATACCTTAGCATCTACGTCTAGAGAAGAAGGAAATATACTGTAGGTACGATATATGTATGTGTATAAAGTATGTTATGACAAAGTATCTGTAAGCTTTGTTGACTTGCAAATATCAGGTATTAAAATACGAATAAAAACTATTTATAATTTATGTAACCAACCTAATAAAAAATACGACACTGATAAACTTAAAGATTCACTTAACAAAACCAAGGAACCCACATTAATAGTAAGTGATTTTAACGCTTGCAACCTGATATGGAACTGTAATTGTACAAACTTAAATAGAGCACCAGAGTAAAATAGAAGAATTCATGGATGCAAACGACACGTGTTATATAAATGATGATGAAAGCAGCACGTATTATTCAAAAACACATGGAACATTTTCCTCAATAGACTTAACTCTTATGGAGAACAAGTATAGTTGACAGTTTAATTTCATTATTATGAAATAAAATCCCGCCAAGCATGCCCCCTCAGTATTACATTTATAAAGCAGTTTGGGAGTAATATGAATTTCACATTAGGAATATCCCAGCATTTGAGTATATAAAAGATTGTAATGAAACTAATGAATTCCTTGTTAATTTCAGTAAAAATGCTGCCGATAACACAATACCAAAATCAAAATCTCATCCAACAGAACACAAAAGTTCCGTGGTAATCTGGAAAACTGACAGAATTAATAAAAATGTAACACTCAGTAGCGAGATAGATAATTTGGATAGAAAGTTCAGTAAAATAAATAAAACATTACAGATATTAGAAGGATCATTACAAAAAATGACTATTATTACTAAATTGATACAACAATACCTGTGTATAACAAAATATCTGCAAAATTTATAAAAAGTAAGTCAAGGAAGAATCGTTTCATGGAGGAAATATGTATGTGATCTCGTATAATGCTCCCATACAAAAAATATGGGAATATTCAGGAAAATAAATGGCACCCATGTTAAACCACCTGCAGTAAACATGCCGTATTGTAAGAAGGAAAAAGAATACTTGATCCGAAAGAAATAATGTAATAGGAGAAAACTTAGCTAAAGTAATTAATGATAAAATTTAGATAAACACTTAACGCTCAAAGAACAATAATATACGAATTTTAATAAAAATAAATTCTGAAGCAATAGAAGATATATAGTATACTAGAAAAATTGATGCGGAAGAGCTGGAATATGCTCTCTTGAAAAGCAATAAATCTGCTCCTGGAGGTGGCACCTTTGGCAAAGTTGTACTTGTTACAGTTTTGTAATCATTTATGGCTTTGAAATTTATTTCCTGATGAATGGCGTAAAGCTATAATAATTCCTATCCCCAAACAAGGAAAGGATCCAAGTAATGTAAATAATTACAGACCAGTGTCTTTAACAAGTTGCGTGTGCAAATTACTAGAGAAAATGGTGAATGCTCAACTAACGTGGCACATTCAGTAAAATAAAATTTTGACTCTCACTCAATTCGTATCAAAATGTAACAGATCTACATTAGATTCTCTGTCTAACTTGGAAGACCACATATGAAGAGGATTTGAACGAAAACAAATTTCTTTAGGGTTTTATTTTAATTTTTTTTTTTGCACTGAAAAGGCATATGATACTGCATGGAGGTGTGCAATATTAAAAACTTCACGTAAAAACAGCATCCGTGGACATTTACCTAGGTCTATCCAAATCTTTTTGACAGATCGCCGTTTTCAGGTGAGAATTGATGATGTATTGTCAAGTACATTTCCTATTGAAAATGGTGTCCCACAAGGAAACATCCTTAGTGGTATGCTGTTTACTTTAGCAATAAATGACATCAGTAATATTCTACCTACTGGAATTGAAAGTAACTTGCATGTGGATGATTTTGCCATATATTATTCAGCATCTCGAATAAAACCTGCAGAACGAATCATTAGTAAGAGCATAATAAAAGTAGATGAATGGGTTTCATCTGTAGGTTGTAAATTTTCCATAGATAAGACTGAGGCGATCATGTTTTACAAAAATAAAAAGGGGAAAAAAAGGTGAAGAAATAGATTTAAAAATGAGGAACCATAGTATACCTATTGGCCAAACTGCAAAATTTTTGGAATTAGTATTTGATACTCACTTGAACTGGAAAGCTCACATACCATCCATGAAATTAAAATGTAAAAGAGTATCAACTCTGATTAAAAAACTATCGTACAGTACTTGGGGAGTGGATAGACATACCCTTATTATACTGTATAAAGCAGTAAAGTTGTCTATCATTGATTATGGAAACGAAATATATGGCTCAGCATCAAACAACGCTGAAAAGGTTAGACCCAGGTCATGACGAAGGCCTTAGAATATGTTCAGGAGCCTTTGGATCATCACCAAAGTCATCTTTTGCATGTGTTGATTAGTAACAATGAAGAGTGCTCTGAGAATTCAGACAAGTGATTCTCCAACAATAAATTATTTGAATTAAGATGGATTTATAAACAATTATCCACCACCTTTCCCAGTTAGAGCTAGAAGATTGTTTGAGTCGCTCAATATAAATATACAATTACCTTCAGTAGTAAAATTACCTCCGCCTTGGACTGTGAATAAATTGAAAAATTTGCACCCTTAAAATATTTCTCAAAAAGTTACTCATATACCCCAGAACACCATGGACAACATACAGTAGAGCATATAACCCGTAAAGGTCCACATTACGCAATATACACAGACCGTTCTAAATCAGAGCACGGAGTGGGATGTGCTGCAGTATCCCAGGACAAAACGTATCAGTTGTCTCTGCCAAATAATGCCTCAGTATTTACAGCTGAGCTGTGTGCAGTAGCATCAGTCATAAAAACAAAGAATCCTCGTGTAATAATTTTGTGATTTTTAACGACTCGAGAAGCTGTTCAAAGTTTCAAACCAAAAAACACTGAAAACATTCAGATCCAATTCACAATGAAGGCCTAAGACTGCATAGGAGTGTTTAGATCCTCACCAGTTTCTTCTGTACAGGTTCAGTGTGGTGAACTATCACGGTTTCTCCATAGGAGTTGATAACAATGAAAAGTGCATTAAAAATTGAGACAAGTGTTTCACGTACAAAAAAAAAAAAATCTTTGATCTAAGAGTTATATTTATAAACAATAAAATTGACCGCCTTTCCCAATTAGAGTAATAAACAATAAAATTGACCGCCTTTCCCAATTAGAGTTAATAGATTGTTTGAGGCACGGGATATAAATATACAAGTATCGGACAGTAAAATTACCACCACATTGGGCTATGAATAAAATAGAAACTTGTACGCACTGAAAATATTTAACAAAAAGTTACTGATATGCCCCCAGAACGCCATAGACAACATACAGTAGATCGTATGAGACGTAAAAGTCCATATTACGCAATGTACACATATTTAAATCACAATATGGAGTAGGGTAGCAGCAATATCTCAAAACAAAACATTTTCGTTCTTTCTACATGACTGAGGCACAGTCTTCACAGCAGAGTTTTGTGCAGTTACATCAGCCATCAAAATTATATAGGAAGTAACATGCAATAAATTTTTAGCGACTCAAGAAGCACTAGGGAAACCATTCAGTTACAACCCGAAAAACAACCTTGTTCGTCAGATTAAGTTTTCATTCCACAAGCTGTATAAGAGTGGAAAAAATATTGAAATATGTTGGATGCCGGCCCTTGTAGGGATTAAAGGAAATGAAGAGGCTGATAAAGCAGCTAAAGAAGCGGTCCATATGATAAGAAATGTCAACATCCCTGTTAGTGATTATATGTAACACACAAAAACATATAATAAAAGTGAATGGCAGAATTTATGGAATGAAAAATCTGAAATTAAAGCGGATGCAACCTAAAGTTGGAAAATGGAGTTCATCATACCAAAAAGACAGACATACGCAAGAAATTCTCGTCTCTCACATGATACCTAATGAATAATCTATACGGCCTTGCTCCTGAATGCTCGAGTTTAAAGTAATGATAACATTTGTTGTGTAATTGTCAAAAGTATAATCGGCAGCTATTATGTTATGGAAAAAAATCTGTTAGTGAAATTTGTTAATCTTCAACATATTCAGTTAGACCAATTTTAATATATTTGAAGAATTGTGGTTTAATCGACCAAATATAAAAATTAAAAATAAATCATGAACATTTACAAATCCTTTGAATTTTTTACGAACTTTTTATAAGATACAAATTTTTAAAATCATCTAATTTGTCCAGATTTTTATCATTGTGAAGGTTTTTTTGTTTATGTAAACGTAGAAATATATTTATTATATATGTGTGCATACCAGTGTGCAAGGAGCTTTGTATATGTATATACTGTGTGCTTTTTCAATTTCTTATTCACTCATCAAAACACTGAGTGACCTCATTGGTCCCAGTGCTAATATTCCATTCCATTCACATTCTTCGGGCCAACCCTATGAGAGCTCAGTGGTCTGCTTAAACTGTTTTAATAATAATAATAATCATGCATTTTCAGAGTTCTTGAGTTTGAAATATTGGCCAATGCATATATAAAACAAAGTGCGTTAGTGGAATTTCCAAGCATATGCAGTATAATGTTACATTCAGAAATTTATTCAGTGCTTTATAAATCGCACCCAACATATTTCTTTTCGTTTATCCAAGTAACTTTCAATCATTCTTGTAAATTTGTGGAAGGGTTAAGGTCCTTCCTGAATCTCCCCATGCTCATGAAGTTCCTTTCTTAAGCAATTTGAAAACAAATCGTGAAATGATTCAGTTCCGTATTGCTGAATTAGAGTACTTACTTGTTCGAGATTTTTTTGTTTCCACCGTGCTAGTGTAGTTATTTGATTACTAAATTGATCTTTGTGTTGACTTTTTCAGCTTTCATGAGCTTGTGAAACTTCTCAAGACAAACTTTCTTCCTTTTCCCATCATATACCCATTCTTAACTCCCCCTTTTTTTTTTAGTAGCCTACTATTATAGAGGTGAGATTCCACTGTCCAAAGACTTGTGGAAGGTTTATGGTCCTTCCTGACTCTCCCCATGCTTATGAAGTTCCTTTCTTAAGCAGTTTGAAAACAAATCGTGAGATGATTCAGTTACGTGTTGTTGAATTAGAGTATTTAATTGTTCGAGATTTTTTGGCCACCGTGCTAGAGTAGTTGTTATTCGATTACTAAATTGATCTTTGTGTATACTTTTTCTTCTTTCATGAGCTTGTGAAACTTCTCAAGACATAAACTTTCTTCCTTTTCCCATCATATACCCATTCTTAACAACCCCCCTTTTTTTAAACCTACTTTTATAGAGGTGAGATTCCACTGTCCAAAGACTTACCTGCTATTTGAGGGGGATTGAGCAGCGAATCCGTTTCGTCCATTCCAAGAAACGAAGGCCCTTGTTGACAGTTCACAGGGCCAAAGTAGTAGCCGAAGTTGGTCCTCGAGATTGTAGGGCTATAATGAATACCCTCTTAGTGTGTTCATTAATGTTATATCTTTGACACTTTTACCTGCAAAAAAATTGTATCTTTATTTTTGGCACATTTAAATGGCAAAGAATTCAATCAAACCCAGTCTTCAGATTTTACAAACAAAATAAGCTTAGCTGTTTGTCAGTGAGGATACTCCAAGTGCTTTTCAATCCTTCCATTCACAGATATGGAAACATCTTATCATTCAGGATCATGAATAATTAGGTTCTTCTAAAAGTGATGAATTTAATATATATATATATATATATATATATATATATATATATATATATATATATATATATATATATATACATATATATATATATGTGTGTGTGTGTGTAATTGGAATAGCCACAGTGCCCTCTTAACTTCTCAAATGCATTGCACTTTTTATTGATGCGCTTGTCACTAAAAAGCCTTAGATCCAAGTGCAAGAAATTGGAAACAGTTTTGATGTCTGGTTGCGGGAAATGAACCTGCCTCCCATAATCACAACGAAGTCACGTTGCCGACCTGACCTCTAGAAGGATAAAGCGTATTGCCTCTTGTACATACACATGCCTGTCAAACGAGAGGCAATAGACTTTCTTCTCGTGGTCAGGTCAGCAACGTGACCTCATTTTGATTATGGGATGCGGGTTCGTTTCCCGATACCGATCATCATAACTGCTTCAAATATCTTGCACTTTCTAGTAACAAGCATACCCAAAAAGGCGCGAAGAATTCGAGAAGCTCAGAGCGCATTGTGGCTATTACAATTACATATGTATCTGGTAAAAAGTAACCAGTAGATTCCCTTCTATATAGGTTGGTACCTCCAGCAACACCTAAACTATTCTTATGTACAAATGTTTTTTAAAGAGATTTTTGTATAATTTATATATATTCACAATATTTATTCTTTTATTGCAGCCTTGAAAATGAGACTAGTTGTCTTGAAACGTCAGCACAAATAAATGTAATTATAATATATATATATATATATATATATATATATATATATATATATATATATATATATATATATATAAAAAAATTGAGGGCAGTGGAAAGAGACTGGTACATAAAATCAAATTTGTTTGTGCCGACGTTTCAAGACAACTAGTCTTATTTTCAAGGCTGCAATAAAAGAATAAATATTGTGAATATATATAAATTATACAAAAATCTCTTTAAAAAACATTTGTACATAAGGATAGTTTAGGCGTTGCTGGAGGTACCAACCTATATAGAAGGGAGGAGGGCGACTGGAATATGGGTAAGTGAAAAGCAAGGAAGATGGTTACGACATGTAGAGAGGGGTGGAGGAGTTTTGGGCATTCAACAATGGTACTGTCTGTTTGATAACTGGCGATTCCAGAAGAGAGAGTGCTAGCTCGGAAGAGGCCCTTGTAGTGATTTTAAATTGATCATATTCCATGTTATTACCACATGTTTTGGCATGCTCTCTGATATCCCGAATTTTCAAATATCAGAGAGCATGCCAATAAATATGGTAATAACATTGAATATGATCAATTTAAAATCATTACCAGGACCTCTTCCGAGCTAGCACTCTCTCTTCTGGAATCGCCAGTTATCAAACAGACAGTACCATTGTTGAATGCCCAAAACTCTTCCACCCCTCTCTGCCTGTCGTAACCGTCTTCCTTGCTTTTCACTTACCCATATTCCAGTCGCCCTCCTTCTCCCTTCTATATAGGTTGGTACCTCAGCAACGCCTAAACTATCCTTATGTACAAATGTTTTTTAAAGAGATTTTTGTATAATTTATATATATTCACAATATTTATTCTTTTATTGCAGCCTTGAAAATGAGACTAGTTGTCTTGAAACTCTGGTACAAATAAAGATGATTTTATGTACCAGTCTGTTTCCACTGCCCTCAATTCTTGATATATCTGACTGATTTGCTGTCCTGCCTGTATCCTTTATATATATATATATATATATATATATATATATATATATATATATATATATATATATATATATATATATATATATATATATATATATATATATATATATATATATATATATACATATATATATATTAGTTAGTGTGTGTGAATGTATATAATTCAATGCCAGATTTTTCCTTAGATAGAGAATCAATGCCAGTGGATCGTACACTTGTACAAAAGCTTGTCACATGCATGTTAACACACTTCCATGGTCTTGCTCTGTTCTCCATCATGATTGTTACCTCACACCTATATACTAATGCATTTTCATTTCCAAAAATTTTTGCTGCCTTATTTGTCCAATAATTTCTCCTAGGCCTTTTGAATTATACAGCTTTTTGTATTAAAGAGATTGGGCAACATGATAAGTCACTTCTCATGCCTGACCCATCATGGAAAGTACACTAATTTTATGAATGCATCTTCTTGCATTTCTCACTCTTTCTGTTCTACATTTAATTTAGAGGCAAACTGCACCCACTGGTTTTAATTGATCTTCTTTCACATGCACGCAACCCTCATATTCCACTTCCATGAAGTATGGTTAGCTTAAGTGTCCAGTTTCTCGATTGTATTTTTTTTTTACTGTAAACAAACTACATCTTGGCCTAACTCACTCTTATAGTTTAACTCTGCTCTCTTTCTTTCACACCAACAGCCCCCTCAACATGGGACCATCTTGACGTGGCGAGGGGCTCTTAAAACCCTGGAATATGTTTTCTGGTTCGAGTCCTAGAGTCCTATATATTATTAACAAATATAAATTTGGAGTAGGTATTGTGGAGCTTACCACCTTTGGTAAAATTTATTGGACGTTATAAATAGGAAGAGATGTCATAGCTGGGACTAGGTTTATATCCAAAGCTAAATAGTGTGAACTGTGCTAGGAACATCAACTACCTGATAATGTTTGGACTTGAGACACATCAGGTTGATCGCATAGAACTCTTTAGGACTGGGCCACGGATTCAAGGGGGTCTGGTTCTGGGGATAGGACTCTCGACATTCTATCCGGTTTGCCCCATAATACGATTAGGGTGGGGATGGTTGCATTCTTGTAATACTCTCAGTCCTAGCAAGCAGGTTTGGCTTACACTTTGGCCACCCTAATTATGTTGTGCCATCCCCTGTGGGGTAGGGTATGCAGAGGACATTAGGGAGTCTGCTCTGACTTGTGCCATTGGTGGAAGAGTAAATTCTATGAAAGACTGATGATATCTTTTCAAGGTTTTGATGCTGATTTGGCCCTCTAATGATGCTGCTGGCAACCACTGCAACCTTCTCAGACAACCTTTGTTTGGAAAAAATCTACGACACCTTCTAGTGTAATTACACTGGAACCCTTTCCTCCAGCACAGAGCAAAGGGAAATTGAGCCAAAAAATATGCGAAATAGGACCGGGAGTATTTGAAACTTCTTATGATGATTATTTTACTTTTAATTTGGAAGATTCTAATTGTTATTTTAATGTGTAGAGATATTGTCAAGTGTTGTGGCCAAGAGCCCAAATCGTCTGAACGTCAAGGAAACCAGACTGTAAAATCGACCTCAGCAAAAGAAAGTGAAAAACTGAAAGCATTATTGCATCTCAGAGGAGTTGAAGTAGATTGTGCTGTACATGGGTTTTGGAATTACTCCAAGGGAATGATACATGCACCCCAACTTATGACCTACTCGGAGAAGAAGTTGGTAGAAGAATTAAAAGATCAGGGTGTGATTAGAATTGAAAGAATGGAGATGATGATCAATGGATCCTTAGTTCCACTTCCAAATTTTAAGTATTACGTTTAGTTCTACAGTACTTGATTGCCTAATATAATAAAAGCAGCCTGGTTACGTTTTAAGGTTAAGAAATATATCCCAAGACCGAGATGTTTTCATTGTCAAGAATTTGGACCTATTTTCCCCCGATCCCAACCCCTTGTCGAGGAGGCGTCCTTGGGGACCCCTTGCTGGGATTGAATGCATTATTTGTGCCTTCAGTCTCTGAGGTGGGCTCAGCTAATCGTTGCGGAACTTTTTCCCTCTTCTATAAGTTTTCCTGCTTCCCCTTTATTGTATCATGACATCTTTTGCATGGAATTGGTCATGGTAATGGTTGTTGTTTGAACATGAATTGATTTAGTGAAGGTAACAGATAAGTGATCTCCCAACCTACTGATCAGTGGATCCACCTATCCCTCTTCTTCTTCATTACCTGTGCTAATCTACACTTCCCAACACTCTATTTTGCTTCTTAGGGATGTTTGGTAGCTTAGTGCCTCTTTAGCATCGCATTTGAAACCATCCTAGTCATGAGATACACTGTAAGGTCCCAACTCTCTGCAAGGGTTGCAAGCTCGCTGGCTGGTGGATGTGTGATGTGGGGTGCAAGGGTTGCCAACTATTTTCACCGCTTTTAGTGCACGTGGGGTGACTATGCCGGCCCCATTCTTGATGGGACAAAACTGAAGAGGACAAATGACCTGGTTATCAAAGTCCATCATAGCTCAGTTCCAAGGCCATGCATGTGTAAATGATACATTCTGGATATTTCAGATCCTATGGGGACTCTTCCTTTACCTCCAGAGGCATTTGGGAGGACAGTATCTTTTTTCACTTACCTCAAATCTCTCCTTGACCAAATAAGTCATGGTGACAAATAAAGAAAACAACGAAAGTGCTCTAGGCTGTATTAGGGAATCTCCTCCTGATCCCCCTCTACCTACAGATCCTCTTAGTCCCTTGAAGTCGATGACCTCTGCACCTCCTGTATCGATGGCTGATGGCCCATGCAAAGAAAGATATCCCTGTGAAAAAAGGACCTGGCATTGTGACACTGGAACCATTTTCCCTTGAACCAGATGTTTCTGTGCCTGTTCCCCCCACAAGAAGGAACAAAAAATCCTTCAAACATTTCAACTACTGGCCGTTTGGAGCCTAAAAGAATAAATAGAAAAAAATATAGACCAATTTTTTTGGTAAGTCTTGCTGTGCTGCAAATAAAACTTCCCGCACAGCTGAGAGAAATTACAATAATTCCTTGAAGAGGAGACTTGAAGGAATTACTCAGCCTTGTCTGTGATAGACCAAATTGCCATCATCTGTCTTTGGGTCAGGCTCACCTTCCATTCTACCACTAACAGATCATGGTTGATTGATTACTGGCCCAAGGGAAAAGGCTGAACTGGTTCATCGAGCTTTTGAAGCTAAGCTGAGGATGTCCCTCTTCTGGATACTTGTCATCTGAACTTGTACAAAATTTGCATTTTGTTCTAGGGATATTAGGAAAATTCTGGGTAATCTTGGTAGCGGACAGGCGCAAAGAATGGCATATCTGCAGACTGCAGTAACTACAGACCAATTTATATTCTCCCTTTGTTTTCCAAAGTTGCTGAAAAACTTTTTTTAAAGCCACTATATAAGTACTGTATGTGGAAACTAAAAGATTGTTAGCTGACAGTCAGTGTGCATACAGGAAGGTACCTGCGATGCTCTCTTAGAATTGACGTGCCATTTGCAAGAGAACCTTGATAAGGGTTTTGAGTGCAAAGTAATTCAACTAGATTTTAGTGCTGCTTTCGATTTAGTAAATCATAAGGCACATATGTATAAACTTAGAATCTTGGGGTGGGTGGATATGTTTTAAGATTACTTAAAGATTTCTTATTGGTAGCCAGCAGCAAGATGCAGTTGATGGGCTCTTTAGTGAGCAAAAACCTATTCTGTCCAGGGTCCCACAGGAGAGTGTTCTTGGTCCACTGTTATTTTTGATATATGCAAACAATGTGGTTGTTGGCCTGAAAATCAGGATTGTTCAGTTTGCTGATGAAGCAACACCTGTGAGTGTAGTGAAATCTTCACTTATGAGAAATGAAGCTGCCTTCAGCCTCAATTGGGACCTGGACTGGATCAGTGAATGGTGCATTTGGTGGGGTATGAGGCTGAACAGTAAAACGAAAACTATTGGTTAGCAGAGCTTGTACAGATTTTCCACCCCATCCTCCCCATTAGGTGGACGGGACTTTGCTTAATTTTAACAGTGATGAAATCAGTGCAACCTGTTTTATGACTTGGACCATCACGATGGTCTCTGGTTTGTCAATTTTTCTTAAGTTGTGTTTTAATAGAGATCTTTCAGATTCGCAATTAGTCCCTGATCCCCTTTTCCTGCCGACAGTAACCAATATGCAGTAAATGTGCTTTGCTGTCGAACTTCTCATTTCCAGAGGTCCTTTATTCCGCACACCATTGAACTGTGGAACAGCCTTCCAAAGGATGTTGTGCAATTGGAACTTCATATGTTCAAGCGAAGATGCATTGCGTTACTTTCTTCTTGCATTTTAATACATTTGTACCTGTTACTAATTTATTTTTTCTTCTTAATAAGTGAGATCTCTTCTTTCTTCATTTCCCTTTACCTTCTAATTCCTAATGAGCAACATATTCTGCGGAAGCTTCAATTTAGAGTCAGTGGCACTTGTGGGCTTGTTCGATATGAGTAGGATTAATTTATATATATGGCACTTGTGGGCTTGTTCCATATGAATAGGGCTATATATATATTATATATATATATATATATGATATGATATAGGATATATATATATATATATATATATATATATATATATATGAATAATCATATGATCATAACCTGATGTTATTGTTGTCATGTACATATCGAAACAGTATAATATATATATATATATATATATATATATATATATATATATATATATATATATATATATATATATATATATATATGAATAATCAGATATGATCATAACCCTGATGTTATTGTTGTCAAGTGTACATTACCGTCGAAACAGTATAATCAGATAAAAGGTGGAGACGGTTTGTCCTTACTCCAAGGGCGTTACTTAATGTTCCGAAACTCGGGCCAAGGTAATTTCATGCTGCGCACATATGTAGGGGTCAGTGGTGAGAAATGCTGTCCCCTTGCTGGACAGGGCCAATCTAATCTTATATTTAGTTACTTTTAGACTCCAGGTTACACATGCAAAAATCCATGGGTACGCATTGTGTGTATTACTTTTATTATTATTATTATTTCGTGAATGCATTTGTGAAAAGAAAAATGAGGTGACTGAATTAAACAGCGATGTGGAAGAGGCGAGTAAACAAGGGGACATCGTTATTTATATCAACACTGGGATCATGACTCAGAACTAGGGCCTATTTTTCCCTGACGCAGATGGCTGGGACAGAACCGGACTAATCCACAAAAATCCACAAGGCCGAAATTCACTCAGGATAGCTGCGGTCTATCGTTCTTGGAGGGAATGTCTGTGTTGTTGCCTTGGTCTTCTGTAGAGGACTCTGCTGCCAAAATCAACACGTGAGAGAAGTAGGAATCGAAAAAGTGTGTTTCTAGGAAAACTCCAGATATATGTGTGTATGTGAGAGAGAGAATTTTGATTTAGTAACGTCACAAGTGAGTTTTTTTTTTTTAACTGGTGATACTTATTAAGACCTAGTTATTAGTTATTTGATTTTAGAAGGGAATTTTCTCCGAGTGCGAAATGGGAAGAATGAGCAATTTCTAATAAGAAAACGAATACAATCTAGTTCTGTGCATGTCCGTCACCATTTCATCATGATTATCATTTGTTTTGTAGATATGCAAAAGAAAGAAAGAAAATAGCTATCTGTCTGGCACTTTTGTGTAGGCACTCATCCACTTTGTTTTGCCGTATGATATTAACATACGGCAAAACAACTACTCACTCGGTATTTTCGGAAGTATTTTATATATATATATATATACTACTATATATATTCATACATACATCAGAAATATTAAGCCACATAAGTAATTGATAAGTGCTTCGACGAAGCACTAACCAATTATAATTCCCCTTGGGTGTATAAGTTATTCCCAAGATATTGTGTAATTATATCAGACGATATCTGTTGGTTTTGTATGTGGAGGAAAAACGTTAAGCGTGTATACGTGTGTTTATATTACATATAAATGTTTATATTACATATAAATAATTATATATATATATATATATATATATATATATATATATATATATATATATATATTATTTATTTATATTGTTACGTGTGTGGGTTTCATGTATTTATACACAAAGACAGTCGTTAATTAGCCAAAGTTACAACAAGAATATTTGAGATGAATTTGATTTTAAACGCAATAAACATTCGGACGCTAGGCATAAAAAGCATCGAGACTTAACTGGTTGCTTACCCTAAATCCTAGGCATTTGGAATAACGGGGTTGAAGCTAACAATATAATAATTTGGCTTAATCTAGACTCCGATTACCTTCAATGGTGGCGGAGAATGAAAAAAGAAAGAGTTGGAAATGCAGAAAAGAGGTTAAAAGAATGGACGAAGTTTCAACAGCACACAGACTCTACCTTAAGGACGAAGTGTTGGCGCGCATTTACAACGGATGTGCTGAAGTTCGTGTGTGTTCTTGCTCCACCATTCACTAATAAAAAAATAGACAAAGGCGGTGTTAGAGCCACCTTCCACGTCTGCTCTCGCCACCGGCTATTTTCTCTATTCTTGTCTGACCAGCGCTGGGTCAAAACAGGCCTACAGTCATGCCTTAGATGCTCTGTTAAAAACATTCTTTAAGAGACAGGTAGAAAGGAAAAAAGGACTTTAGGACCACCTATTCTTAAAGTTGAATATGGAAATTTCTCCTATGGGGTTAAATGCCTAAATGCTACCTATTCCTTTCTCCAACGGATGTTAAAGTTTGAACTGAAGACGCCTCTAATTAATGGCTTTTCGGTCTTGTGATATTATTTACAATCAAATGTTACGAGGGCGAACAGCAGTAATATTTATAAATATATATATATATATATATATATATATATATATTATATATATATATATGTATATATATATGTATATATATATATGTATATATATATATATGTATATATATATATATATATATATATATATATATATATATATATATATATATATATTATATATATATATATGATATATATATATATGTATATATATATATATGTATATATATATATATATATATATATATATATATATATATATATATATTTTATACAAATTTTTGTTGAGGATTTGGCGACTACCAAATGGCTGTCCGGGTAACGTGTGCTAGGACCGTGCATTGCTCCTGGCCACCCAGTTGTAAATTAGTTGCAGACTCGTTGGGGTTCTGGAAATACGGCTAGCAACTGTGTCCTCCATATAAACTCAAATTTAATCTTTAATCTTTGAACACAATGCTGACATACTCCTTCACGTATTTTCTTAACATTATCCATTACATTATATTTACTCCTAAATACCTATACAAATCAACTGCTTTCACCTCCTGTATTAACATTAGTATTTTTTTATTCATGTGGTATCTACTGACCCTCATAACCTTACTCTTGTTCACATTTCCTCTCAACTTTCACTTCTTGCAGACAGTTTCAAACACTTACTATTTCCTGCAGCTGTAATTTAATATCTCCAATTAATACTGTTTTGGCTACAAACATCAGCCAATCCACACAGTCCAGTTTCATATCTTACCACTTTGTACCCCAAGTTTTTTCTCCTGATATCCGACCTCAATCCATCCATAAAGAAAGAAAACAGCCAAGGAGACAAAATGTACCCTAGTCTCAAACCCAAAGTATTAACACTTCATTTTAAGTATTGGAACCCTGGCTTCACTTCTTTTGTAAAAACATTTCATTCCTCTTTACGACCTATCTCTTGTTTCATGCATCTGCAACACCCTCCATATTACTGCCCTAAAATGGAAGATTGCAGTGTCTACAATTATACAAAACAGAAAAATGGTAGATACTGCAGTTTTCCCTCGCCTTACTACTGTTTTTGCAAATACTGCAAATGGGACCACCTAAATGCTCGTGAAAGCATTGAAAAATCATTCTGAAACTGCAGTAACGTGTATTTTGTGTTTCACAAGCCCAATAGGTGGCATATCTCAATTTCGAAAATATTGCAGATACTGCAGTTTTCTATTTTAGGGCAGATTACCTTTTCACTGTTTTTCTTACAGCATGTTTACCATTTGCAGCTCTTTCCCATTACTCTGAAATTTCTCTCTAAATTTTCATGTCATGTGATCAGTACCCTTCCTTCCGTTTCTGAGTCGAAAACCGCTCCTCCCCTATGAATCCTTCCATCATCTGTCCTACCTTGTCAACCTAAATTTTATATCCTTTCCCTGATATACTAAGTAACGTTGTGCCTTACAATCCTTGTAGTTTCCTCTATTGACCTAAAAAAAAAAAAATTATTACACTGGAACAATGGAAGAGGTTCCAGTGGAACCTTTTCTTCATCCAGACATAACTTATAAACCATATTCAGTTATTCAGCTGCACAGATATCGCAAAAGCACAACTTCTTACCTGTCATTTCATAAATTCCTGGGTTTTTCCTTTCTTCACCCTCTTAAGTGGCCTCCTTACATTTTCACCAATCTCTTCCACAAACACTCAAAATATACATAAGCACCTTCTACTATTGCATCATTAAGTTCTCTCAAGCCTTTACTATTACTTCATTCAGTGTTAGGCTGCATTCACTTCAGACTGCATCTCAACACAATTCGTGGTACAACAATATAAATTTGATACAGTTACTTATTCTCTCTCTCTCTCTCTCTCTCTCTCTCTCTCTCTCTCTCTCTCTCTCTCTCTCTCTCTCTCTCTCTCTCTCTTCATATCTATTGACTGTCTTCTTTACTACCCTATTCTTTTATACCGTTGCACCTCAGGTAATTGGGTTTTTCGTTCACTAAATTTCAATTCATCATCCACCACTCACTGTCTTTTATTCCATAATCCTAACTTCCTATACTTATAAGCAGTCTGCTGTTACCGTGACTCCGTCGTGGAATTTTACATATTTGTCATGTACTTCCAATTCATTGTCTTTGTTCCCAGCCCATTTTTAGTGACTACTTTTATGCTTTTCTCACTTCCTTACTATCCAACTAACTAGTCTTAGTATATTTGCAGTCACATTTCCACCCTTTATTCTCCCCACCAAATGATTTTCTGATAAACCTCCAGCCACTCCTCTTTTGAATAATACATCCATCAACTTGCTCTCTCATTTACTGTGTACTAATGCACAGCTTAGCTGAATCGCTCTTTCATTTACTATGTACTAATACACAACCTAACAAATTCTCTCTCGCACCTTTTCCTCGACTTGGAACCACCTTGACGTGGTGAGGGGGCTCTTGAATGCCTGGAATTTGTTCCCAGGTTCTAATCCAAGAGTTCTGTTTATTATTTCTTTATCAAGTTGGGTTAAGTCTTGTGGAGTCTTCTACTTTGGTAAAATTTATTTGACCTAATAAATAGAAAAAGGTATGGTAGCTGGGAGTGGGTTTGTTTCTAAAGCTAATAGTAGGAGCTGTGATAGGATCATCAACTACTCGATAATGTTTGGACCTGAGGGACATCACATTGATTGTTCAACGGCGGAACTATTCTGTTGACCAAGACCATGGATTCCGGGGGTGGTCTGGTGGGGATAGGACTCTCGGCCTTCTGTCTATTTTGCCCACAATATGATTAGTGTGGGGATGATTATCTTCTTGTAATACTATCAGTCCCAACAAGCAGGTTTGGAGTACACTTGGGCCACCCTAATTGTGTTGTGCCATCCCCTGTGCGGGTAGGGTAGGGAGTGGACATTTGGGAGTCGGCTGTTACTGGTGCCATTGGGAGAAGAATAAACTCCATGAAAGGCTGATGATATCTTTTAAGATTTCAGGTTTATTAATTTTTTCCATAACTTAAATCGTTGAGTAGTTATAAAGAATCAAGTACCCCTGGACCCTTTGATGATAACCTTTGGCACAGATGACGACCTCTGCACCCCTCTCTGACAACATTTGTTTGGACATGGCTGGGAAACCTTGTGTTATTACACAGGAACCCTATGCTCGAGCACGGTGCAAAGGGAAATTGACCAGAACTGTTTGTGAAATAGGACCAGGGTTATTTGAAATCTCTTATGACAAGTATTTGACCTTTAAACTGGAAGATTCAAATTGTGGCATTTTGAATTTGTATAGAGACATTGTGAATTGCTGTGGCCGAGAGCCTAAGATATCATCTGAAGGTTGAGGAAAACTGACAGTAGAATCAGCCTCAGGAAAAGAAAGTGAAAAATTAAAAGCATTATCACATCTTGGAGGAATTAAAGAAGATTGCTCAGTACATGCTTTTTGAAATCACTCCAAGGGAATGATGAAATAAATCAATGGGGGAAATTTTATCAGAATCTTATACATTTTCAGTCATCCCAATTTTATCTTTCATCAAAAAGTGTAACTTGATAGACAAAATATAAATCCAAGTAAATAATGAAAATACAGAAGCCTGTAGGGCGTTTAAGAAAAAAAAAATTGTAATTCTGAATTTTAATTTTTGATTTTTATGAAATTTTATTTTATTCTTTTTAATCTTTAATTTTTTTGTATGCATGGAAACGAGCAAATGTATTTATTGTATACATTCGTTTCAGAGTAAAGCATATTTGTTATACATTTTTTTCTTTTAAACTTCATTTTCATTTATTCATCATCATGCGAATGACGTGTTTGGTCCCAGTTCTAGGCCTATGGCCTAGACCTGGCATTTCATCCTAATCCTTCGGGCCAGCCCTATAAGAGCTGATTAGTCAGCTCAGTGGTCTGGTTAAACTATTTTAATAATAATAATAATAATAACTCCAAGGGAATGATATTTGCACCCCAGCTGATAATGTATTCAGAAGAGACATTTTAGAAGATTTATTATTATTATTATTATTATTATTATTATTATTATTATTATTATTATTATTATTATTATTATTATTATTATTATTAGTATTCTGTAAATGAAACCTATTCAAATGGAACAAGCCCGCAGGGTCCATGATTTGAAATTCAAGCTTCCAAAGAATACGGTGTTCATTAGGAAGAAGTAAGAGGAAGTAAAGGGAAATACAGAAAGAAGGGATCCCACATGTTAAAAAAGGAAAAAAAAAATTAATGAATAGATAAAAATGTATGAAAATGCAAGGAGAATAGTATTAGCGTAGTAATGCATTGCGTCTTCGCTTGAACTTCTGAAGTTCTAATTGCACAGCATCCTCATGGAAGCTGTTCGTTATTATACTGCCTTTTAATTTGATAATTATTTATGACTACTATGTTTCTACCATGCTGGTCTAATCACCATACGATTATTGCTATAGTTATTGATCTTTGGAATGCACTGTAATTACAGATGTCTTTTGTACTTGTGCTTACATTATGATCCTTAGATGAATTGATTGAGTGATTGTTTAATGTTTCTTCCAGGTAAGTGGAAAGACAATAGTCATCGTGTATGGAATTAGGTGAGGTAATGTAAATGCCATGAGGTTCATGTAAGTAGCAAATTATTTATTGTTGTCTTGAATTAAATTGGTTCTGTTTTAACATTCTTCAAGTGCTGGGCAAAGGAGTCTGCGGAGAAGGTAAGAATGCATCATTATTTATCAAAGTTTGTAATTAAATTACCTGCGAATTTTTAAATGCTGTTTCAGAATAACTATGTTTGATGGGATGGTGAGTTTTTACACGCTCATTTCATATTCAGTTTGAAATTTATGAAAAATATGGACGGGCCAGCCCTGTAGAGCTGATAGTCAGCTCAGTGGCCTGGTTAAACCATAATAATAATAGAAAAAATATGGAAGTTAAAATATTTTATTCAGACTTATTTTTCTTTATGGAAAAAAGATGGTGTGCCCTTCGCACGTCCCTCTGTACTTCCATGGCAATATCCGGACTGCTGATGCGGCGCGCAGTTGCGGCTTTAGGCATCTGCTCCTCCTAGTTACGTATGTTCTCTAGCAATTGTTTGCTCTTCCTCCCCTTGGTTATGCTGACTCTCTCTCTCTCTCTCTCTCTCTCTCTCTCTCTCTCTCTCTCTCTCTCTCTCTCTCTCTCATTTCTGTTTATAGCCTCGACATGAGCACTCAAAACCTTCAAGCTTAAACTCCTCTCTTTTTGAGTGATCCTGGTGATGGTGAGAAATTAAGATTCACCGATGCAGTGAGTATGTTAATAACAGATAAAAAGTGTCTAATTTGAAGTCCAATGAAGGGTAAAGATAGTAAGGTTGAAAAAGTACTGGCCAAATGGTGTGACAACATTGTTCCGGAGGGCTGTCAATATCGAGAAGCCGCGAGAGTGCTTACGAAAGCTTCCTAATGTCTAGAGAGGTCGGTAGGTTGCTGAGGAATCCTTTGCTCAGGGATATCAGGCGACGGATGTAAAGGATATTTTTTTTTTTTTTTTTGCGCTGGGTGTTCTTTATTGATTCAATAGTTACAGAATATAAATAGATAGCAATGAAAGAGAAATGGGGTGGGGAGAGGGGGAGGGACGGAGAGAAATGTGGGTGAATATCGTTGATGACGAGAGAAAGTAAAAAAAAAAAAAAAAAAAATAATAATAAAATGGGAAGCCATTGCCGTATGAAAGAGCGGCAAGGTGTGCAGACAGCCAAAAATAGTCATGGCAGACAAACTTTGCATAAAGATGAGAGAGAGAAAGGTCTTTGGGATGAAAGGAAAATGCGAACATATAAGTGTAATTAAGAATTACGGGTTACACGTGCAGAAAGGATTAAATGACTTCCATTTCTGGGTAATTAGGAGGCCTATAAATTTAAAGTTCTTGGCGCTCTCTCTCTCTCTCTCTCTCTCTCTCTCTCTCTCTCTCTCTCTCTCTCTCTCTCTCTCTATATATATATATATATATATATATATATATATATATATATATATATATATATATATATATATATAGTGTTCCTCCTTGGGCGAGTCTGTAGAGTTGTGGGCTAGCACACGCTAGCCCCGAGTTAGAGTCTCCGGCCAGCTAATGAAGAATTAGAGGAATTTATTTCTGGTGATAGTTCATTTCTCGGTATAATGTGGTTCGGATTCCACAATAAGCTGTAGGTCCCGTTGCTAAGTAACCAATTGGTTCTTAGCCAAGTAAAATAAGTCTAATCCTTCGGGCCAGCCCTAGGAGAGCTGTTAATTAGCTCAATGGTCTGGTAAAACTAAGGTATACTTAACTCTTATGATATACTGTGTATATATATATATATATATATATATATATATATATATATATATATATATATATATATATATATATATATATATATATTATATATATATAAATATACATAGCTGTATATATATATAAATATATATATATTATATATATATATATATATATATATATATATATATATAAACTTACATAGCTGGACCGAAGTGCCGGAGGCAACTGCGGTTTTGTGTGAAAGGCAAAATTTGTTTTCGTCCCTTTTATATTTAAGGCATTGAATTTTCCACTCGACCCTTATTTTTCCCTTACGATCTCTTTCAGCCATGTGAGCACATTAACCTGTTTCAGCTCATCTGTCCCCGAAAAATGGACATTGGTCATGGCGACAGTGTGGATTGTACTGCCCGCAGACAGGATTAGAGAAAAATGGAAAAATTCCGGAGGCAGGACACGAGTGATAATTAAAAATGAATGCGTAAGCGAGACGATAGAGATTAGGAAACAAATGGAGATAGAGAAAAGCGAACGAATGGAGAGGGGGAGAGAGAAATAACGGTGACCCCATTGTCCTAAAGCATTGTATCATAGCACTGGCCCCAGAAACGTTTTTTTTTTTTTTTTCTAACTTGAGTAATTGACGAAATTCAGTACTTATCATAAAACATTGTAATAATAAATAACGAACCATACCCTTTCATAAGTTAATGCACATCGAAAAGTGCGTCAGACTTGAGTCAGGTTGAGCTTTTCCTTGTCACATGATCTGTCCTTCCTTATTGTTACCCGGTTCGAGGTAAAATCAGCACACTGTAGAAAAACATCTCTAAATGGGCCTCCAATAATAGAATTTTTAATTTCCTGGAATTGGATTAACAAGGACTTTTCAATGATAAGCTGTTTCTCTGCATTTAGCATTACAGAGAAGGGGAAATGTTTTCTTTTACGTAGTCCTGTGCTGACTTGACCTCCCAACAGCCTTGCCCAGTCATAATGTCTATCAGTGTTAGCGGAGTAATAGACCGACACTCGAAGTCAGATCCCGGTGATGGTTATAAGGTTTCCTGGGTTAATAGCCAATATATTGTTGAATGTGAGAAAAGGCAGAAGCGTATTTCAAAAACCATTAGAAATAAGGTGCCTTTTTCAGCGTCACTGAGAAAGCATTTTGAATGCTTAACTTCATTAGGCTCACATAGGCTAACCACATTGATAATACATAATTTTTAATTGTAAATCAGTCTTTTTGCAATATGTAATACGTTTATAAACTTGTGGTTTCCTTAACATACAGCTCGTCTTTGTTAATAGCCTGTTCTCTAATGTGCTCCCGCCAGAATTTGAAAGAGCTACTGTAGTATTACCCTTCCCTCCCCTTCCCTTCCCAGGGCAATATAGGTCTAACCCGTTTTATTCTTATGACGTGGTTTCTACGTAATTTTGTACAATAAACAATATAAGGAAAGTTAGTATTGAGATCAGCATGAAAGAAAAACAGTATCAGGTATGCCAAATTCAGACAAGACAGGAATTTGCGAGGTCTGACCGGCCAGTCGTGTTTGTTACAGTTTAATTCACGACTTATGCTAGACACTGGTTGTATGAACAGGATGTATACTTCCAAGAAATCGTAACAAACCTAAACAGTGACTCGAGTTTAGTACTGCTTCCTATTATAGTTAGGCTGTCATAAAAGCTTTTATAGCAATCGCTGTGCAGTCAAGGATGTTTGCGTAATATATATTGCTTATTAAAACCAGAAATTGTACATCAAGTAAGTGCAAACTAGCCTACATTGGGATAAAGCGATGGCAGTTCAGTTTCAGTTGACTGTCTGAATTCGAAAGTTAGGTTAAATAATTTCCCGCGGCCCCCCCTCCTTCTCTAGTTGATCGTATAAATTTACCAGTATATCTTACCGGTGTTTAGTTTCCACATCATTATGGCCTGGGTATATCTGTAGTAACTCAAAAGGACACATTTATCATTATAAGTTAGTTTTGCTTTTCTTTGCATAATGTCTTTCATATAAATAAGTTCTTTTGTAAGAATTCAAAGTCTATTTGATTTCATTACATGACAGATTGTTAATGGAGACAGTCTTCCGATGACTGGTACCACGCGTGCTGTGGTTTTACACAGTTTCCACGTGTGTGTGTGGCACAAACACGTGGATACTTGCAAAGACTGAAGACTCTTGGGAGCCACAGTTATCACTTCCAAAGCCCATCCGTAGCATTTACGTCCATCTGCCTCTGCCTATTATGCTATTTGGGATGGAGGCTTCAGCCTTTGTTCCTTGGGCGAATCCGCAGTGAAATTGAATTTCCTGGGCCACCAGGACTGATTAGGTAGCAATATGGATTCATTCGTATCCCTCGTCTCCGTATCTGCATATCGCGTAGCTCGTAGTTCATTACGCAAATTTCTCTCTCTCTCTCTCTCTCTCTCTCTCTCTCTCTCTCTCTCTCTCTCTCTCTCTCTCTCATTTTAAAAAAATTGTTTTCATAACTGATTTAATACTGGGGAACAATAAGAACATGGTCATGGACAGCAATGATTAATAATAACCCAGCTTTAGCTTAACATTCCAGCACAGGAGAACAAATGAATGGAGTAGCCTACGTTTCATAAAAGGCTTTCATTTTACAGAAATTGGTTTTCATTTGAATTCGTAATTTAGGAAATGTAATTCTTTATGTCTACATGTCTCATATGTACTTGTCAAATTTCGTTTATTGACACAAGCATGATTTTAATAAGTTGATATGATTTGTGCTCCCTTCGTCATTTCCTTATGCGTCTCTTTAACGTTGCTTGCGTGATTATTGCCCCCTTTCTGTTTTCAAAGCTTTCATGAACGGACCAAATTACGACCTTTTCCACTTATCATTTCTTGTTGATGATCTTCGTCCTCTATCAGTACTTGCAATGTGCAGTCATATGAGGTCTTGTGTTTTCCATTCTTGGTAAATCTTCCCATTTTTATTACTTCCTCTAACGAAGTTGGTAGAGAGTCATAATTACCCCGTGTGTGTGTGTGTGTGTGTGTGTGTGTAAATAACTAATTTGGACGAATCTTCATGAACACTTGCATTGGGTGAACGACTCCAGAGAGTTAATTTTTGTTGGATGATTTAAGTTACCGCCTCTTTCAGCATTTACTCTTAACGTTTTATATGGTTCAGGACAACACTTTCTCTGATGAATTAAGAAGTACTATTAAGTATGTTGGTCATTTACAAAGGTTTCTGGTCTGATTACTTTTGCAATTCTACCCATCACTACAGATTTCGTTGTCATATCAAGGGCACTCTTTTATTAGAGATGTTTCTGTTTTGATGTACCTTTCCCTCTTTAAGAGGCAGAGAGGTTTATAGCTTTTTCATTGGCAAGCCCCATCGTTCTCTCTCTCTCTCTCTCTC